>NC_088409.1:55771763-56071763 GCF_034236695.1 Oncorhynchus nerka | reverse complement strand
GCCGGCGGATCGCCAGTGTGCCATTGGGGTGCAGGCGGTGCACGACCTCCACGTGTGGCAGCTGACAGAGAGCTGCCTGGTGGCGTCTGTACATGTCCACTGCCACGCTGGGTTCCAGATACACAGTTTGTGTCTGTTTTTATAGTACAATACAATGCATGTTGCCGATGGGGAAATGGTTTTGGATGGACAGTAAATATAGTTAACTCAATATGCATCTATTCCCACAGGTGTGGTGATTTGTTGTCGGGGTCACCAAGGTACTGCAGAGTGTAGGTGTGAGCTGCTGGGACCAACCAGAGTTCCTCCTCTCTACTCCCACAGCCAACGGCAACCTGGATTTTGCACCAACCCCACCATCATCCATAGGGAGATGCCCTCACACCTCGCCTGCAGCCTGGCCTGTGGGAAGGGCTGTGCTGGGAAGATGTGCGGTCATCCTCTGGAGGAAGGGCCTGCAGAGCCACTGGCACCCCCTGCTGGGGAAACTGAGGAGGAGCCTCACGTGCTGATCATCGAGAACACCTTTCTTTGAGGGAAGGACCTCTAGGATGTATCTCAGTAGTGTAGAGTGGGCTCCTTGCATCCTTTCCTTCATATTAACAATCAACAATGTCACCAACAACGAATTCGCTGATATTATATACTACGCAGGAAAAGAAACGTAATTGTGTTTTTGGAAGTAAATATAAGTAAAAAGTTGTGGATGGGCCGCCTATGTCCTACCAAATTTTAAGAGATAAGTGCACACATTCCCTCCCCCCACATTGTCCAGGCCCTTGGACAATGAGCTTCTGCCCACAGTCCTGAGTTTTGGCCAGTTTGAACCAGCATCAAGCACCATCACTCTCTAAAAATATATTTTGGTTAGTTATTTTTATAGTACAGTTCCAATATGATATTGTGAAGTAAGTTGCATAGCATGTGCATCAAATAGTAACAGTAATACACGATATAGTGCTGTACCTGAACATACTCGGACCCCCAGTTGTTCCACCCGGTCGTTGTTTCTCTCAAAAGGCACCAGGAAAAAAAGTGTTTCATAGATACCTGGTGCCTCTTCAAAAGGCGATTGTTGGTGTCAACGTTCTCCTCAATGGGCCAGCGTCATTTCCGACAGCCGTATGTCATTCCTGGCTTTCACCGTTTCCACCACTGCCCACTACTGCTGGTCGGTCAGCACACGGCCACCACCATGTGGTCTTCTGTCAATTCTGAGGGTAAAACAGGGTCAATAGATCATACTGTCAGAATACTGTAACATGTTTTGCGAATTTACATGTGTTAGAATGTAATTTACTGTAAATGTAATAGTAAAGTATTGATATGTAGGCTATGAGTGTCTTTTTAAAAAGTATATAGTTCTGTCCTTGAGCTTTTTCTTGTCTATTGATGTTCTTTATTATGTCATTCTTTGTAATGTTTCATGTTTTGTGTGGACCCCAGGAAGAGTAGCTGCTGCTTTTGCAACAGCTAATGGGGAAACTAATAAAATACCAACAAAAAAGTATAGTGCATATCCTGCAGACTGGTTTTCTTGGCGAAATGTTCTTGTGATTGAATTGGCAGTTGATCTTCTCAGATTGGGGTGAATTTATCTGGCAGCCTCTGCCATGGTAAGGCCGGTGTATACCACATGGTCAACAACAACAGCCCAGACTTCATTAGACACAACAGTTCCCTGCCGTCTGCCTCCCTCCCTCTGATGTCCACATCTTTGATGGGGCCCATGCCCACCTCGTTGACCTCTTTGATGGGGCCCATGCCCATGCCCACCTCTCTGACCTCTTTGATGGGGCCCATGCCCACCTCTTTGACCTCTTTGATGGGGCCCATGCCCACCTCTTTGACCTCTTTGATGGGGCCCATGCCCACCTCTTTGACCTCTTTGATGGGGCTCATTCCCACCTCTTTGACCTCTTTGATGGGGCCCATGCCCACCTCTTTGACCTCTTTGATGGGGCCCATGCCCACCTCTTTGACCTCTTTGATGGGGCCCATGCCCACCTCTTTGACCTCTTTGATGGGGCCCATGCCCACCTCTTTGACCTCTTTGATGGGGCTCATTCCCATGCTCTTTTGAGCATTTGGCCATAAATTCTCATCTACATCACAGTAAATGTCCTCATTGTTCATGCACCTTGAGAAAAACCTTTTGCCATGGTGAATCCAAGCTTGACATTGGTCTGCGTTGATGTTGTCGCATGCCTCATCCATGGAAGGAGGGTGGCACACCAAACCATCTTAAGAGATAGCTACGCACACAGAAATGTTTCCCCCACATTGTGCGGGCACTTGGAGGGTTGCCTGTTGGCCTATGAGCTGGTTTCCATGTATTTGATAACATTCCATTTACTCCGTTCCATACATTATTATGAACTGTACATTATGAATACAGCAGCCTCCTGTGCCTTAGACACCCTTGGAGAATGGGGTCAACGCTAGGGACCAGCCATTATTTGATGGTGACCCTGGATGCGCAATTTAAACACTCCACCCATTTTGTTATCAACCAGCCAATCAAATCTTAGCAATTTTGCATTCTTTCGAAAAGCCCTCCCTTAACAAGACACTTTGTTTAATTTCTATGTTTCTTTCATTATACAGTCACTAAAATGCTTGCGATTTTCATTGCAGAAAAACGTACATTCCTTATACTAAATAATACGGTTGCTTTTACCACAGCATTTTGTCACCGACACTGAAACATTTATGTACACCCTCAGGTCTATATAGGCACTGGGAACTCACATCCAAATTCCCGGATGAGCCTCGGTGGTCCGGGGTGCAGGCTTCAAACCTGTAGCTGCTTAGCGGCAGAGTGGTTCAATTCCACCTTTCGGGCGTCATTTATCAACATTCAAATGTATGGGCTTTGATCACCAACAATGTTCGTACGAATTCGCTGATATTATATACTACGCAGGAAAAGAAACGTAATTGTGTTTTTGGAAGTAAATATAAGTAAAAAGTTGTGGATGGGCCGCCTATGTCCTACCAAATTTTAAGAGATAAGTGCACACATTCCCTCCCCCCACGTTGTCCAGGCCCTTGGACAATGAGCTTCTGCCCACAGTCCTGAGTTTTGGCCAGTTTGAACCAGCATCAAGCACCATCACTCTCTAAAAATATATTTTGGTTAGTTATTTTTATAGTACAGTTCCAATATGATATTGTGAAGTAAGTTGCATAGCATGTGCATCAAATAGTAACAGTAATACACGATATAGTGCTGTACCTGAACATACTCGGACCCCCAGTTGTTCCAAAGTCGTTGTTTCTCTCAAAAGGCACCAGGAAAAAAAAGTGTTTCATAGATACCTGGTGCCTCTTCAAAAGTGCATTGTTGGTGTACGTTCTCCTCAATGGGCCAGCGTCATTTCCGATCAGCCGTATGTCATTCCTGGCTTTCACCGTTTCCACCACTGCCCACTACTGCTGGTCGGTCAGCAACGGCCACCACCATGTGGTCTTCTGTCAATTCTGAGGGTAAAACAGGGTCAATAGATCATACTGTCAGAATACTGTAACATGTTTTGCGAATTTACATGTGTTAGAATGTAATTTACTGTAAATGTAATAGTAAAGTATTGATATGTAGGCTATGAGTGTCTTTTTAAAAAGTATATAGTTCTGTCCTTGAGCTTTTTCTTGTCTATTGATGTTCTTTATTATGTCATTCTTTGTTTCATGTTTTGTGTGGACCCCAGGAAGAGTAGCTGCTGCTTTTGCAACAGCTAATGGGGAAACTAATAAAATACCAACAAAAAAAAGTATAGTGCATATCCTGCAGACTGGTTTTCTTGGCGAAATGTTCTTGTGATTGAATTGGCAGTTGATCTTCTCAGATTGGGGTGAATTTATCTGGCAGCCTCTGCCATGGTAAGGCATGTATACCACATGGTCAACAACAACAGCCCAGACTTCATTAGACACAACAGTTCCCTGCCGTCTGCCTCCCTCCCTCTGATGTCCACATCTTTGATGGGGCCCATGCCCACCTCGTTGACCTCTTTGATGGGGCCCATGCCCATGCCCACCTCTCTGACCTCTTTGATGGGGCCCATGCCCACCTCTTTGACCTCTTTGATGGGGCCCATGCCCACCTCTTTGACCTCTTTGATGGGGCCCATGCCCACCTCTTTGACCTCTTTGATGGGGCTCATTCCCACCTCTTTGACCTCTTTGATGGGGCCCATGCCCACCTCTTTGACCTCTTTGATGGGGCCCATGCCCACCTCTTTGACCTCTTTGATGGGGCCCATGCCCACCTCTTTGACCTCTTTGATGGGGCCCATGCCCACCTCTTTGACCTCTTTGATGGGGCTCATTCCCATGCTCTTTTGAGCATTTGGCCATAAATTCTCATCCACATCACAGTAAATGTCCTCATTGTTCATGCACCTTGAGAAAAACCTTTTGCCATGGTGAATCCAAGCTTGACATTGGTCTGCGTTGATGTTGTCGCATGCCTCATCCATGGAAGGAGGGTGGCACACCAAACCATCTTAAGAGATAGCTACTGCACACAGAAATGTTTCCCCCACATTGTGCGGGCACTTGGAGGGTTGCCTGTTGGCCTATGAGCTGGTTTCCATGTATTTGATAACATTCCATTTACTCCGTTCCATACATTATTATGAACTGTACATTATGAATACAGCAGCCTCCTGTGCCTTAGACACCCTTGGAGAATGGGGTCAACGCTAGGGACCAGCCATTATTTGATGGTGACCCTGGATGCGCAATTTAAACACTCCACCCATTTTGTTATCAACCAGCCAATCAAATCTTAGCAATTTTGCATTCTTTCGAAAAGCCCCCCTTAACAAGACACTTTGTTTAATTTCTATGTTTCTTTCATTATACAGTCACTAAAATGCTTGGCGATTTTCATTGCAGAAAAACGTACATTCCTTATACTAAATAATACGGTTGCTTTTACCACAGCATTTTGTCACCGACACTGAAACATTTATGTACACCCTCAGGTCTATATAGGCACTGGGAACTCACATCCAAATGCCCGGATGAGCCTCGGTGGTCCGGGGTGCAGGCTTCAAACCTGTAGCTGCTTAGCGGCAGAGTGGTTCAATTCCACCTTTCGGGCGTCATTTATCAACATTCAAATGTATGGGCTTTGATCACCAACAATGTTCGTACGAATTCGCTGATATTATATACTACGCAGGAAAAGAAACGTAATTGTGTTTTTGGAAGTAAATATAAGTAAAAAGTTGTGGATGGGCCGCCTATGTCCTACCAAATTTTAAGAGATAAGTGCACACATTCCCTCCCCCCACGTTGTCCAGGCCCTTGGACAATGAGCTTCTTCCCACAGTCCTGAGTTTTGGCCAGGTTGAACCAGCATCAAACACCATCACTCTCTAAAAATATATTTTGGTTAGTTATTTTTATAGTACAGTTCCAATATGATATTGTGAAGTAAGTTGCATAGCATGTGCATCAAATAGTAACAGTAATACACGATATAGTGCTGTACCTGAACATACTCGGACCCCCAGTTGTTCCACCCGGTCGTTGTTTCTCTCAAAAGGCACCAGGAAAAAAAGTGTTTCATAGATACCTGGTGCCTCTTCAAAAGGCGATTGTTGGTGTCAACGTTCTCCTCAATGGGCCAGCGTCATTTCCGACAGCCGTATGTCATTCCTGGCTTTCACCGTTTCCACCACTGCCCACTACTGCTGGTCGGTCAGCACACGGCCACCACCATGTGGTCTTCTGTCAATTCTGAGGGTAAAACAGGGTCAATAGATCATACTGTCAGAATACTGTAACATGTTTTGCGAATTTACATGTGTTAGAATGTAATTTACTGTAAATGTAATAGTAAAGTATTGATATGTAGGCTATGAGTGTCTTTTTAAAAAGTATATAGTTCTGTCCTTGAGCTTTTTCTTGTCTATTGATGTTCTTTATTATGTCATTCTTTTTGTTTCATGTTTTTGTGGACCCCAGGAAGAGTAGCTGCTGCTTTTGCAACAGCTAATGGGGAAACTAATAAAATACCAACAAAAAAAGTATAGTGCATATCCTGCAGACTGGTTTTCTTGGCGAAATGTTCTTGTGATTGAATTGGCAGTTGATCTTCTCAGATTGGGGTGAATTTATCTGGCAGCCTCTGCCATGGTAAGGCCGGTGTATACCACATGGTCAACAACAACAGCCCAGACTTCATTAGACACAACAGTTCCCTGCCGTCTGCCTCCCTCCCTCTGATGTCCACATCTTTGATGGGGCCCATGCCCACCTCGTTGACCTCTTTGATGGGGCCCATGCCCATGCCCACCTCTCTGACCTCTTTGATGGGGCCCATGCCCACCTCTTTGACCTCTTTGATGGGGCCCATGCCCACCTCTTTGACCTCTTTGATGGGGCCCATGCCCACCTCTTTGACCTCTTTGATGGGGCTCATTCCCACCTCTTTGACCTCTTTGATGGGGCCCATGCCCACCTCTTTGACCTCTTTGATGGGGCCCATGCCCACCTCTTTGACCTCTTTGATGGGGCCCATGCCCACCTCTTTGACCTCTTTGATGGGGCCCATGCCCACCTCTTTGACCTCTTTGATGGGGCTCATTCCCATGCTCTTTTGAGCATTTGGCCATAAATTCTCATCCACATCACAGTAAATGTCCTCATTGTTCATGCACCTTGAGAAAAACCTTTTGCCATGGTGAATCCAAGCTTGACATTGGTCTGCGTTGATGTTGTCGCATGCCTCATCCATGGAAGGAGGGTGGCACACCAAACCATCTTAAGAGATAGCTACGCACACAGAAATGTTTCCCCCACATTGTGCGGGCACTTGGAGGGTTGCCTGTTGGCCTATGAGCTGGTTTCCATGTATTTGATAACATTCCATTTACTCCGTTCCATACATTATTATGAACTGTACATTATGAATACAGCAGCCTCCTGTGCCTTAGACACACTTGGAGAATGGGGTCAACGCTAGGGACCAGCCATTATTTGATGGTGACCCTGGATGCGCAATATAAACACTCCACCCATTTTGTTATCAACCAGCCAATCAAATCTTAGCAATTTTGCATTCTTTCGAAAAGCCCTCCCTTAACAAGACACTTTGTTTAATTTCTGTGTTTCTTTCATTATACAGTCACTAAAATGCTTGCGATTTTCATTGCAGAAAACGTACATTCCTTATACTAAATAATACGGTTGCTTTTACCACAGCATTTTGTCACCGACACTGAAACATTTATGTACACCCTCAGGTCTATATAGGCACTGGGAACTCACATCCAAATGCCCGGATGAGCCTCGGTGGTCCGGGGTGCAGGCTTCAAACCTGTAGCTGCTTAGCGGCAGAGTGGTTCAATTCCACCTTTCGGGCGTCATTTATCAACATTCAAATGTATGGGCTTTGATCACCAACAATGTTCGTACGAATTCGCTGATATTATATACTACGCAGGAAAAGAAACGTAATTGTGTTTTTGGAAGTAAATATAAGTAAAAAGTTGTGGATGGCCTATGTCCTACCAAATTTTAAGAGATAAGTGCACACATTCCCTCCCCCCACGTTGTCCAGGCCCTTGGACAATGAGCTTCTGCCCACAGTCCTGAGTTTTGGCCAGGTTGAACCAGCATCAAGCACCATCACTCTCTAAAAATATATTTTGGTTAGTTATTTTTATAGTACAGTTCCAATATGATATTGTGAAGTAAGTTGCATAGCATGTGCATCAAATAGTAACAGTAATACACGATATAGTGCTGTACCTGAACATACTCGGACCCCCAGTTGTTCCACCTGGTCGTTGTTTCTCTCAAAAGGCACCAGGAAAAAAAGTGTTTCATAGATACCTGGTGCCTCTTCAAAAGGCGATTGTTGGTGTCAACGTTCTCCTCAATGGGCCAGCGTCATTTCCGACAGCCGTATGTCATTCCTGGCTTTCACCGTTTCCACCACTGCCCACTACTGCTGGTCGGTCAGCACACGGCCACCACCATGTGGTCTTCTGTCAATTCTGAGGGTAAAACAGGGTCAATAGATCATACTGTCAGAATACTGTAACATGTTTTGCGAATTTACATGTGTTAGAATGTAATTTACTGTAAATGTAATAGTAAAGTATTGATATGTAGGCTATGAGTGTCTTTTTAAAAAGTATATAGTTCTGTCCTTGAGCTTTTTCTTGTCTATTGATGTTCTTTATTATGTCATTCTTTGTAATGTTTCATGTTTTGTGTGGACCCCAGGAAGAGTAGCTGCTGCTTTTGCAACAGCTAATGGGGATCCTAATAAAATACCAACAAAAAAAAGTATAGTGCATATCCTGCAGACTGGTTTTCTTGGCGAAATGTTCTTGTGATCGAATTGGCAGTTGATCTTCTCAGATTGGGGTGAATTTATCTGGCAGCCTCTGCCATGGTAAGGCCGGTGTATACCACATGGTCAACAACAACAGCCCAGACTTCATTAGACACAACAGTTCCCTGCCGTCTGCCTCCCTCCCTCTGATGTCCACATCTTTGATGGGGCCCATGCCCACCTCGTTGACCTCTTTGATGGGGCCCATGCCCATCTCTCTGACCTCTTTGATGGGGATCCATGCCCACCTCTCTGACCTCTTTTCTGTGGCCCATGCCCACCTCTTTGATGGGGCTCATTTCCACCTCTTTGACCTCTTTGATGGGGCCCATGCCCACCTCTTTGACCTCTTTGATGGGGCCCATGCCCACCTCTTTGACCTCTTTGATGGGGCTCATTCCCATGCTCTTTTGAGCATTTGGCCATAAATTCTCATCCACATCACAGTAAATGTCCTCATTGTTCATGCACCTTGAGAAAAACCTTTTGCCATGGTGAATCCAAGCTTGACATTGGTCTGCGTTGATGTTGTCGCATGCCTCATCCATGGAAGGAGGGTGGCACACCAAACCATCTTAAGAGATAGCTATGCACACAGAAATGTTTCCCCCACATTGTGCAGGCACTTGGAGGGTTGCCTGTTGGCCTATGAGCTGGTTTCCATGTATTTGATAACATTCCATTTACTCATTTCCATACATTATTATGAACTGTACATTATGAATACAGCAGCCTCCTGTGCCTTAGACACCCTTGGAGAATGGGGTCAACGCTAGGGACCAGCCATTATTTGATGGTGACCCTGGATGCGCAATATAAACACTCCACCCATTTTGTTATCAACCAGCCAATCAAATCTTAGCAATTTTGCATTCTTTCGAAAAGCCCTCCCTTAACAAGACACTTTGTTTAATTTCTGTGTTTCTTTCATTATACAGTCACTAAAATGCTTGCGATTTTCATTGCAGAAAACGTACATTCCTTATACTAAATAATACGGTTGCTTTTACCACAGCATTTTGTCACCGACACTGAAACATTTATGTACACCCTCAGGTCTATATAGGCACTGGGAACTCACATCCAAATGCCCGGATGAGCCTCGGTGGTCCGGGGTGCAGGCTTCAAACCTGTAGCTGCTTAGCGGCAGAGTGGTTCAATTCCACCTTTCGGGCGTCATTTATCAACATTCAAATGTATGGGCTTTGATCACCAACAATGTTCGTACGAATTCGCTGATATTATATACTACGCAGGAAAAGAAACGTAATTGTGTTTTTGGAAGTAAATATAAGTAAAAAGTTGTGGATGGCCTAAGTCCTACCAAATTTTAAGAGATAAGTGCACACATTCCCTCCCCCCACGTTGTCCAGGCCCTTGGACAATGAGCTTCTGCCCACAGTCCTGAGTTTTGGCCAGGTTGAACCAGCATCAAGCACCATCACTCTCTAAAAATATATTTTGGTTAGTTATTTTTATAGTACAGTTCCAATATGATATTGTGAAGTAAGTTGCATAGCATGTGCATCAAATAGTAACAGTAATACACGATATAGTGCTGTACCTGAACATACTCGGACCCCCAGTTGTTCCACCTGGTCGTTGTTTCTCTCAAAAGGCACCAGGAAAAAAAGTGTTTCATAGATAACTGGTGCCTCTTCAAAAGGCGATTGTTGGTGTCAACGTTCTCCTCAATGGGCCAGCGTCATTTCCGACAGCCGTATGTCATTCCTGGCTTTCACCGTTTCCACCACTGCCCACTACTGCTGGTCGGTCAGCACACGGCCACCACCATGTGGTCTTCTGTCAATTCTGAGGGTAAAACAGGGTCAATAGATCATACTGTCAGAATACTGTAACATGTTTTGCGAATTTACATGTGTTAGAATGTAATTTACTGTAAATGTAATAGTAAAGTATTGATATGTAGGCTATGAGTGTCTTTTTAAAAAGTATATAGTTCTGTCCTTGAGCTTTTTCTTGTCTATTGATGTTCTTTATTATGTCATTCTTTGTAATGTTTCATGTTTTGTGTGGACCCCAGGAAGAGTAGCTGCTGCTTTTGCAACAGCTAATGGGGAAACTAATAAAATACCAACAAAAAAAAGTATAGTGCATATCCTGCAGACTGGTTTTCTTGGCGAAATGTTCTTGTGATTGAATTGGCAGTTGATCTTCTCAGATTGGGGTGAATTTATCTGGCAGCCTCTGCCATGGTAAGGCCGGTGTATACCACATGGTCAACAACAACAGCCCAGACTTCATTAGACACAACAGTTCCCTGCCGTCTGCCTCCCTCCCTCTGATGTCCACATCTTTGATGGGGCCCATGCCCACCTCGTTGACCTCTTTGATGGGGCCCATGCCCATGCCCTCTCTGACCTCTTTGATGGGGATCCATGCCCACCTCCTGACCTCTTTGATGGGGCCCATGCCCACCTCTTTGACCTCTTTGATGGGGCTCATTCCCACCTCTTTGACCTCTTTGATGGGGCCCATGCCCACCTCTTTGACCTCTTTGATGGGGCCCATGCCCACCTCTTTGACCTCTTTGATGGGGCCCATGCCCACCTCTTTGACCTCTTTGATGGGGCCCATGCCCACCTCTTTCCTCTTTGATGGGGCTCATTCCCATGCTCTTTTGAGCATTTGGCCATAAATTCTCATCCACATCACAGTAAATGTCCTCATTGTTCATGCACCTTGAGAAAAACCTTTTGCCATGGTGAATCCAAGCTTGACATTGGTCTGCGTTGATGTTGTCGCATGCCTCATCCATGGAAGGAGGGTGGCACACCAAACCATCTTAAGAGATAGCTATGCACACAGAAATGTTTCCCCCACATTGTGCAGGCACTTGGAGGGTTGCCTGTTGGCCTATGAGCTGGTTTCCATGTATTTGATAACATTCCATTTACTCCTTTCCATACATTATTATGAACTGTACATTATGAATACAGCAGCCTCCTGTGCCTTAGACACCCTTGGAGAATGGGGTCAACGCTAGGGACCAGCCATTATTTGATGGTGACCCTGGATGCGCAATTAAACACTCCACCCATTTTGTTATCAACCAGCCAATCAAATCTTAGCAATTTTGCATTCTTTCGAAAAGCCCTCCCTTAACAAGACACTTTGTTTAATTTCTGTGTTTCTTTCATTATACAGTCACTAAAATGCTTGCGATTTTCATTGCAGAAAAACGTACATTCCTTATACTAAATAATACGGTTGCTTTTACCACAGCATTTTGTCACCGACACTGAAACATTTATGTACACCCTCAGGTCTATATAGGCACTGGGAACTCACATCCAAATGCCCGGATGAGCCTCGGTGGTCCGGGGTGCAGGCTTCAAACCTGTAGCTGCTTAGCGGCAGAGTGGTTCAATTCCACCTTTCGGGCGTCATTTATCAACATTCAAATGTATGGGCTTTGATCACCAACAATGTTCGTACGAATTCGCTGATATTATATACTACGCAGGAAAAGAAACGTAATTGTGTTTTTGGAAGTAAATATAAGTAAAAAGTTGTGGATGGGCCGCCTATGTCCTACCAAATTTTAAGAGATAAGTGCACACATTCCCTCCCCCCCACGTTGTCCAGGCCCTTGGACAATGAGCTTCTGCCCACAGTCCTGAGTTTTGGCCAGGTTGAACCAGCATCAAGCACCATCACTCTCTAAAAATATATTTTGGTTAGTTATTTTTATAGTACAGTTCCAATATGATATTGTGAAGTAAGTTGCATAGCATGTGCATCAAATAGTAACAGTAATACACGATATAGTGCTGTACCTGAACATACTCGGACCCCAGTGACTTTAAAGACATGCTCCAGAACTTTGGCAACTACTTTTTTTGTAGTGGGCTGGAAGTGTCAATGTGTACTTCATAAATGCATAATCTATGATCAAAATTACTTACTTACCTCAATTAGGCACAAAATCACTAGTTTGGAAGCAACTGTTTTTCTGGAACCTGTGCTGTGCCATTTCCCCCCATCTGGGCCAGCCCCCCCAGCAATTCGATTTCAACCAATGAGCTTCAGCCCCTTGCTATATGAGTGACAGCTAGCAAGATGCACATGATGCACACACACAGCAGCACGACAGAGAGAATAATGACATTTTATCTGCACATTTTCTGGGACCACTTTTGGCTCGTTAACACTACTTTCAGAACTACTGGGTAAAAAGTAACCAAAAGTACCAGACAATCTCTAAGTGAAACAGGGGTGTTTTTCAATGTTTATACTAATCAAGTTAAGCCATTTCATGGCTGGCAGACAGACTAATTATTGCATTATTTCAGATTTGTTCAGTTCTTCCTGCCTTACCCTCTTTTTATCCTGTCTCCTCCTCAGAAAATCAGACAGACCCCACCACAGCCTCAGCCCTAAAGTCAGAAAGCCCTACAAGCCTCAGGGTCCAACTTCCCGCCTGCCTCCCATCCCTCATCGCCCTCACTCAGGCACTGCTAGGTTCCATCCTGGCACTCACCAACGGACTTACCCTGCTACTACTGGGCCCAGACTGCATGCATGGCTCTGGGGCCTGTGGCCCCTTCGTCTACCTGGACCCTGGCTTCTCCATGGTGGCTGTGGGGTGCTGCTGGCCACCACTCTGCCCCAGGTGTGTGCAGCTACGGTTGGCTGCTGCTCCAGGCCGTCCCGCCCCAGGTGTGTGTGTCTGATCTGGGCCGGCGGATCGCCAGTGTGCCAGGGGTGCAGGCGGTGCACGACCTCCACGTGTGGCAGCTGACAGAGAGCTGCCTGGTGGCGTCTGTACATGTCCACTGCCACGCTGGGTTCCAGATACACAGTTTGTGTCTGTTTTTATAGTACAATACAATGCATGTTGCCGATGGGGAAATGGTTTTGGATGGACAGTAAATATAGTTAACTCAATATGCATCTATTCCCACAGGTGTGGTGATTTGTTGTCGGGGGTCACCAAGGTACTGCAGAGTGTAGGTGTGAGCTGCTGCACCGTACAACCAGAGTTCCTCCTCTCTACTCCCACAGCCAACGGCAACCTGGATAACAACGGCACCAACCCCACCATCATCCATAGGGAGATGCCCTCACACCTCGCCTGCAGCCTGGCCTGTGGGAAGGGCTGTGCTGGGAAGATGTGCTGTGCTCCTCTGGAGGAAGGGCCTGCAGAGCCACTGGCACCCCCTGCTGGGGAAACTGAGGAGGAGCCTCACGTGCTGATCATCGAGAACACCTTTCTTTGAGGGAAGGACCTCTAGGATGTATCTCAGTAGTGTAGAGTGGGCTCCTTGCATCCTTTCCTTCATATTAAACTGATGTGAGAGGCCTGAAGTGGAGCAAACCACTTTTGGCAATTAAGATTCAGCTTGGGGATTGAATAGAATACATTATTATTGTCAGAATATTCTTAAAGACTTCTGTCCCCATGTCATTGAGGTACTTTTAGAGAGCTAGATAGCCTAATGTAAGAATTAGGCTCAGGTAAAGAGTAGAAATCAAAGTAGTCATCATGCGTGTGTATTTTGGGATGGGGTGGGATAATAAACAGCATTCCTATGGGTACTCAGAAAGGGCCTGTATGTGTACTGTATCTACTGTATGCATGTATGTATGTACTACATCATTATGTTGGGATTGTATTTCATTGTATTAACACGGTGCCATACCAAAGATACAGTAGATTGTAAGCCAAGTCACTCACCTAATTAAGTGTTTATTCAATAATGCCATTTCAACATACACTACCGTTCAGTTTGGGGTCACTTAGAAATGTCCTTGTTTTTGGAGAAAAAAAAGCCACCAAAAATTGTCCATTAAAATAACATCAAATTGATCAGAAATACAGGGTAGACATTGTTAATGTTGAAAATGACTATTGTAGATTGAAATGGCTAATTTTTCTAAGGAATTTCTACATAGGTGTACAGATGCCCATTATCAGCAACCATCACTCCTGTGTTCCAATGACACCTTGTGTTAGCTAATCCAAGTTTATCATTTTAAAAGGCTGATTGATCATTAGAAAACCCTTTTGCAATCATGTTAGCACAGCTGAAAACTGTTGTTCTGTTTAAAGAAGCAATAAAACTGTCCTTTAGACTAGTTGAGTATCTGGAGCATCAGCATTTGTGGGTTCGATTACAGGCTCAAAATGGCCAGAAACAAAGAATTTTCTTCTGAAACTCGTCAGTCTATTCTTGTTCTGAGAAATTAAGTCTATTCCATGCGAGAAATTCCCAAGAAACTAACCAGAATCGAAAGAGGAGTGGGAGGCCCCAGTGCACAACTGAGCAAGAGGACGAGTACATTAGTCTCTAGTTTGAGAAACAGACACCTCACAAGTCCTCAACTGGCAGCTTCATTAAATAGTACCCGCAAAACACCAGTCACAACGTCAAGATTGAAGAGGTGACTTCGGGATGCTGGCCTTCTAGGCTGCATTGCAAAGAAAAAGACGTATCTCAGACTGGCCAATAAAAAGAAAAGATTAAGATGTGCAAAAGAACACAGACACTGGACAGTAGAACTCTGCCTATATGGCCAACATCCCGGAGTTGCCTCTTCACTGTGGATGTTAAGACTGGCCACCCCTACCCCGGACAACAGCACTCCACCCCCCACAGCAACTCGCCCAAGCCTTCCCCATTTCTGCTTCTCCCAAATCCAGTCAGCTGATGTTCTGAAAGAGCTGCAAAAGCTGGACCCCCACAAATCAGCCGGGCTAGACAATCTGGACCCTTTAATTCTAAAATTTTCCGCCGAAATTGTTGCAACCCCTATTACTAGCCTGTTCAACCTCTCTTTTGTGTCGTCTGAGATTCCCAAAGATTGGAAAGCAGCTGCGGTCATCCCCCTCTTCAAAGGGGGGGACACTCTTGACCTAAACTGCTACACACCTATATCTATCCTACCCTGCCTTTCTAAGGTCTTCGAAAGCCAAGTCAACAAACAGATTACCAACCATTTCGAATCACACCGCACCTTCTCCGCTATGCAATCTGGTTTCAGAGCTGGCCATGGGTGCACCTCAGCCATGCTCAAGGTCCTAAACAATATCTTAACCGCCATCGATAAGAAACAATACTGTGCAGCCGTATTCATTGACCTGGCCAAGGCTTTTGACTCTGTCAATCACCACATCCTCATCGGCAGACTCGATAGCCTTGGATTCTCAAATGATTGCATCTCCTGGTTCACCAACTACTTCTCTGATAGAGTTCATTGTGTCAAATCGGAGGGCCTGTTGTCCGGGCCTCTGGCAGTCTCTATGAGGGTGCCACAGGGTTCAATTCCATGGTCCGACTCTCTTCTCTGTATACATCAATGATGTCGCTCTTGCTGCTGGTGAGTCTCTGATCCACCTCTACGCAGATGACACCATTCTGTATACTTCTGGCCCTTCTTTGGACACTGTGTTAACAACCCTCCAGACGAGCTTCAATGCCATAACAACTCTCCTTCTGTGACCTCCAACTGCTCTTAAATACAAGTAAAACTAAATGCATGCTCTTCAACCGATCACTGCCTGCACCTGCCCGTCCGTCCAGCATCACTACTCTGGACGGTTCTGACTTAGAATATGTGGACAACTACAAATACCTAGGTGTCTGGTTAGACTGTAAACTCTCCATTCAGACTCACATCAAACATCTCCAATCCAAAGTTACATCTGGAATTGGCTTCCTATTTCACAACAAAGCATCCTTCACTCATGCTGCCAAACATACCCTCGTAAATCTGACCATCCTACCGATCCTCGACTTCGACGATGTCATTTACAAAATAGCCTCCAATACTGTACTCAATAAATTGGATGCAGTCTATCACAGTGCCATCCGTTTTGTCACCAAAGCCCCATATACTACCCACCACTGTGACTTGTACGCTCTCGTTGGCTGGCCCTCGCTTCATACTCGTCGCTAAACCCACTGGCTCCATGTCATCTACAAGACCCTGCTAGGTAAAGTCCCCCCTTATCTCAGCTCACTGGTCACCATAGCTGCACCCACCCGTAGCACGCATTCCAGCAGGTATATCTCACTTGTCACCCCCAAAGCCAATCCCTAATTGGCCGCCTCTCCTTCCAGTTCTCTGCTGCCAATGACTGGAACGAACTACAAAAATCTCTGAAACTGGAAACACTTATCTCGCTCACTAGCTTTAAGCACCAGCTGTCAGAGCAGCTCACAGATCATTGCACCTGTACATCTATAGCCCATCTATAAATAGCCCAAACAACTACCTCTTCCCCTACTGTATTTATTTATTTTGCTCCTTTGCACCCCAGTAGTTCTACTTTGCACACTCATCTACTGTCAAATCTACCATTCCAGTGTTTTAATTGCTATATTGTATTTACATTGCCACCATGGCCTATTTATTACCTTTACCTCCCTTATCTCACCTCATTTGCTCACATTGTATATAGACTTATTTTTCTACTGTATTATTGACTGTATGTTTGTTTTACTCCATGTGTAACTCTGTGTTGTTATATGTGTCGAACTGCTTTGCTTTATCTTGGCCAGGCCGCAGTTGTAAATGAGAACTTGTTCTCAACTTGCCTAAATAAACGTAGGAAAAAAATAAAAAATGTATTTAAAAAATAAATAGTATTAGGCATTCTAAACGACTATAGGAAATGACTATTGGGAAAAATAACTGGCTCTGTAGATACAAAGAACAGAGCTTTTAAACCCTACTGGGAAGGGAGGGAGTTGTAACCCTACCGGGAAGGAAGGGAGCTCTGACCCTACCAGGAAGGATGGGAAATGGACAACTAGGTCAGGGGAAACATCAGGGGTGACTTCTGGCAGGTCCCCTGAGGCAGGGTCTGGAGGTTGCAGAACCCTCGGACCGGAAATAGCACGGTTCTTACAGGTGGGGCTCCAGGCTTGGGACCGGCAGGTCTCACCTGGCTGTGACTGGAGAGGCCTGAACGTCTGGGCTGTACTTGACGTCCGCTGTATACTTATAACTGATTGGTTTGGTTCTGTCCTCTATCGTGCTGTCTGGTTAGAACATGATGTTGAGGCCCATCACTGTGCTCTTGATAGTCACCACCACACAGTTTCCTTTGAAGATGTTCATATGATTTTGGTCATCCGAATTACTTGGAATCTTATTGTTGTGGGAATTTAGATCCACGCACAACATTCAAACAACATTCAAACAATCAGGTTACTGTCAACAATAAAAGGTCCTCAGAAACATGTGATATATGAACCCATAAATAAGAGTCCTGCTCTTCCTACCATAGAGAAGCTGATTACATCGCCGACTGTAATGCATTTTGTCATAATTTCTCTTTATAATGGGCAATTCTACCCTCAGTGTCCTGCCAACCATATAGAGTAAATAGGCCCAAAAATACAGTATTTTGCCTAAGACACCTCACTACAGAGATAATAAGATAAGATAATTAGGTGGGTGCTTACATTTGTCCTATTTCACACATGTAAAAGTGCATGTGTGAATTGGAAATGATTTTTTTTGGATATCCCACTCCCCCTGAAACCACAGGAGGTTGGTGACACCTTAATTGGGGAGGGCAGGCTTGTGGTAACGGCTGAAGCGGAATCAGGGGAATGGTATCAAATAAATCAAACACATGGTTTCCATGTACTCCGTTGCATACATTATTATGAGCTGTACTGTTCTCAGCAGTCTCCTGTGCCTTAGACACACTCTGAGAATGGAGTCAGAGCCAGGGACCAGCCATTATTTGATGGTGACCCTGGAGACACACTATAAAAACTCCACCATTTTGTTTTCAACCAGCCAATCAAATCTTAGCAATTTTGCATTCTTTCGAAAAATCCTCCCTTATTAACAACATACTTTATTTCTGTGTTTCTTTCATTATACAGTCAGTAAAATTCCTACGATTTTCACTGTATGAAAACGTACATTCCTTATACTAAATGGTACAGCTGCTTTTACCGCAACATGTTGTCACCGGTACTGAAACACTTATGTATACGGTTAGGTATAAATACGCAATGAGAACTCTTCATAAAATCCCCGGATGAGCCTTGGTGGTCCGGGGTGCAGGCTTCAAACTTGGAGCTGCTTAGCGGCAGAGTGGTTCAATTCTACCTTCCGGGCGTGATTTATCAACATTCAAATGTATGGACTTTGATCACCAATGATGTTCTTACAAATTCGCTGATATTATATACTACGCAGCAAAACAGAGGTACCTGGAGGTAAATATAGTGTCACAAATTGTGGATGGACCGGGACCTATAACAATGACATCTTCACATTGACAGGTCCTACTGAGTTTTATTGTGCGGTGTTGTAGGATCCAAGTAATGACCTACATCCTACCACATTTTAAGCAATGAGTGCACACATTCCCCCCACGTTGACCCTGGATATACCCTGGATACACACTAGAAAAACTCCACCCCTTTTGTTGTCAACCAGCCAATCAAATCTTAGAAATTTTGCATTATTTCTAAAAGCCCTCCCTTTAACAACATACTTCGTTAAATTTCTGTGTTTCTTTCATTATACAGTCACTAAAATGCTTGCGATTTTCATTGTAGGAAAACGTACATTCCTTATACTAAATAGTACGGCTGTTTTTACCACAACATTTTGTCACCGACACTGAAACAGTTATGTACACCATCAGGTATATATAGGCACTGCGAACTCTCATTCAAGTGCCCGGATGAGCCTCGGTGGTCCGGGGTGCAGGCTTCAAACCTGTAGCTGCTTAGCGGCAGAGTGGTTCAATTCCACCTTTCGTGCGTAATTTATAAATGCTCAAAATACATGGACTTTGATCACCAATGCTTGAACACATTCGCTGGTTTATATACTACGCAGCAAAAAACAACAGTCCAAGTCTGTTCCTGAAGATATATATGTTATTTTATAGTTGTATTAGTTGTATTTCAACAGTCACGCTGTCTGGTACATTTATTTGGGTATTGATGATGAGAGGTAGTTTAGTGGTTAGGGCGTTGTGTCAGTTGCCGGTGGTTCAAATCTCCGACAAGGTGAAATATCTGTCAACGTGTCCTTGAACAGGGCATTTAAGACTAATTGCTACTATAAATTGCTCTGGATTACAGTGTTTTATAAAATGATTATTGCGTCACTCAAAACAGTAAAAAAAAATCTGGTGCAGCGCGACGCAAATTATATGCATCCTTCAAACGAACAAGACCGGAAGCACATAATGACTGCCAAACCCGATAAACCAATCATCGCATCGCCGTTTTTTTTCTTAACCAAGCAATCAATGTCCTTGTTGGAGTAGGCGGAAATGTTGCATGTCCTTGTTTTTGTAACGTGGAGAGATATAAACGGCATCTGATGGTGTAGTTGGTCGTTTATCCAATTCAAAGGTAAAGTTGCCGTTTGAACTGAGTAGAGACTAGTATTTGGCAACAAATTAGAAATTATATTATAAATAGCTTCATAGCTGTCCTATCCAGCTACTGTAGCTAGTTTAGTGAAACCGAACGTGCGGCATTGTTGCTGCTGGGTTGTCTGGAGGTCAACAGCGAGCATCTAGCTAACGTTAGTGAGCTACACCGACTCTTCCATATTCATATTTAAATAGCTATTTCACTTTACCTTGCTGTTGTCTAACAATGAGTTTAACAAAAGCACAATTAAATGTAACGAGATTTAATTTAACAAATAAGTAAAGGAATTGCAAATAAGACTACTCTTGGTCCAATTATATTTTTGTTTTCCCAGCTAGGCATGCGTCAATACCAACCCAGTGACCATGCCTCACCACAAGTACCTCTCAAAGATCTGGGAAGCCCTTAAACTGAAGCAGGGGATCTATGCCTTCCTCCCCAAACACTACCTCTGCTCTCTGGAGGAGACCACGCAGGCCACCCCGGTCCACTGGAAGGCCCTGGGAGTCAAATACAGGGCCAACCCCAAAACAGGGCACAAGGAGCGGGTCCAAGACATCCCCATTTACTACCCCCTGAGTCCCAGGACGGCCTATGGGGAGATGAAGGATGGATATCAGGCTTCAGATATGCAAACAATGACAAAGTGAGTACTATGAAGGGCATTAATGAATATCATGAGCATTTGTTGTGTTCCCCGTATTCACAGTCACACTTTATTCTATATCTGAGCATGTATCCTAACATTGTCTATCTCTTCAGCTCTCCACCAGGCTGGAAAGAGTCTGGAAGCCACAGCTGTTCACCAGAGAGCTGTACAGTGAGATCCTCAACCACAAGCTCACCATCACTGTCACGGCTCGCACCCTAGACCTCATTGATGCCGCCTACGGCTTTGACTATTACATCCTGAGGGTGAGAGAGAGGAGTCTGCATGTTGCCGTCTTTAGCTATAGTGTGTGGATACATGTCAATTGTCCAACGTGCTGTGTTATGAGAAGATGGCACAGTGTGGGTTTCATCATCCAATGACTCGCTTGATTCTCCTCCAGACACCAAAGGAGGACCTGAATGGACCTGAGGCGGGGCCATGCTCCTGAGGCTGGCCTTTAAAGACATCCAGCTCTACTCTACCCAGAGGACCCTGTCAAGAGGGAGAGGATCTACACCAAGCACAAGGTCGGTTCATTATGTTTTGGACCATGACGGTTTGAAATTCCAACACACTTTTGTCTTGAGCTTTCACCAAGCTGCTATAGGAGATGACGCAACAACCGTTCATAAAGTCAGTGAAAGTGCTGCACAAAGTTTATAGATGACGTAATGAGGTCTCCCTCATCTCTTTCCCTCGCATTCTGTCCTCGCCCCTCTTCCATTGCCCCCCAGCAGGAGTTTGAGATCCCCGCAGAGGAGGCTGAGTGGGTTGGCCTGAGTGTGGATGAGGCCGTGGAGGAACAGAGACAACTGGAGCACAAGGTAACTGCATCGTTTCGGACATATGGTGTCCCACAGTAATCACCCTGCCAGGGTAAAAATGCACGGGTGATATTGACTGATTTTTAGATTGTATCTGCTCGTGCCCATAATCTCTCTAACGGGACTCTATTGTTTTGTTTCCCAGGAGCCGGTGGCTTTGTTCAAGAGCTGTGTGGAGAACCCGGCGAAGGTGCTGGCCATCCAGAAGCTCTCTGAACCACAGCTGGTGGAGGAAAAAGTAAGGGCCATTTTTCTGAGGAGCACTGAGGTCACTTCCTGTTGATGGTGACACTTGGGGACACTTGGTGGTCACTTGGTCCCATTGAAAGACACTTGTTTATTCAGGTTCTATTTTTCAGCAGCTGATTCATCTGGGTTGTTACCTTGTAAATATTCCCCATTCAGTGCTATATCATTTGTCTCAGGAATAAAATATTCATTTTTAATCTGTTTTTATTGGCAAATTCTTAAAGTTAGTGTTGTGGTTAGTTAGGTACTGGGCTCTTGATTCCTAATCTAGACTGTCATACTCATGTTTATCCTCTAGATGGGAGTGATTACCACTTTTTCAGTATCATTTTAAGAAAGATAGAAGACAGCCATGGGCCTCTTTTATCAAAGGTGCGTGCACACAAAAAAATACTCTAAACCTTGCGTGTGCCCGTTTTTCCACAAAGGTTGGTATTTCTCAATTTTGAAGTTTATGGGAAAGTGTGCGTATCGCACATACAGCTCAGACCAAATGCGGAAAACTCATTTATTTGAATGCATTCAAATAGCTAGGTATCCCATTTCCCCATGCGTATGCACAACCTCTAGTGGTTGAACAATTGTATTGCAAGCAAATGTTGTTATTTTGGGGGTGTTTGATGCATGGGTATTATAGTAATGGTAGGCTACTAAAACATTTAATGTAGGCCTAATGATAAATATGATGAATAAGATCAGAGAGCAGCATGAATCCTCATATTTATTTTGCTTTTATTATATAACTTAGGCCTAAATCATCATCATCATTTGCAGGACGTCTCTCCATTTCTGTCATGACTGGTTTATTCCTGCTACACAACAAATAGGTTATTCCACGAAAACAGTGCCCTGTGATATTTTAAGTGGAAATTGTGCACCAATATTTAATTTTATAAAATGAATGCCCTTTTAGTAAAGATCACATGGAGAAGTCAATAAATCAAATCTTTATATAAAAAGGCTTGCTAAAGTGACAAAATTCAGCATTTTGACATGTCAATCCCGAAATGTCTCCCTAGTTTCTCCATCCTTGTAAAGCGTTACTTATTTTGTTTCTTTGACATTAATTTCTGAAGATTATCATTCAGTGACTCTTTTACGTCTCTCCCTCATTTTAAGGTCAAGTGTTAACTGAACACTTTTTTTACTGAACACTTATTTTTTATATAATGAAACAATTCCTTTTTAAAGTATTTTTTCCAAAATAAATATCCAATAGTCAAATCATAGTGTAAAAGCAGGTGAGTTGATTCTACTCTTTTTGGCCATTTTGTGCTGGAAAACTGAATGGGTTGAGCATCCAACATTTTTGTGAAGCTTGCCACTCCCTGTTGCGCACAAGCTTCCATTCCCCCTGCCACAAGGGAATTTATGGCTGATTTTAAGAAGAAATCGGCAACCCTGTCACTTTATTTGGCACTTACTATAGTTATTTTTTATATATAACCACTTGAAGTTGAACATATACTCTTTAAGACGATGTTAAAATGAGCTCAAATCAAGTTTGTTTTTAAACAAGTCACACTTCTCAAAAGACACTGAATTGGTAGAACGACCCAAATATTAGGCTACCATTTATCCATCGCTCATTCAATAGCCAAGCATGCTCTGAAGTAAATAGACCAATAGCCCTGTTTAATATATTTGATGGTGTTGCTGTGCGATAGGAGCGCAACATCATAGCCTATATAATCTCAGAGCCTATACCAGGGCAGGAGATAGAAACACAATCATGTGTTGATAAACTAATAATTCATATACTGAACTAAATATAACGCAACATGTAAAGTGTTGGTCCCATGTTTTATGAGTTCAAATAAAAGATCCCAGAAATGTTCCATACGCCCAAGAAGCTTATTTGTGCACACATTTATTTACATCCCTATTAGTGAGCATTTCTCCTTTGCCAAAATAATCCATCCACCAGACATATCAAGAAGATTATTAAACAGTATGATCATTACACAGGTGCACCTTGTGCTGGGGACAATAAAAGGCCACTCTAAAATGTACAGATGTGTCACATTGAGGGAGCGCGCAATTGGCATTCTGACTGCAGGAATGTCCACCAGAGCTGTTGCCAGAGAATTTCATGTTAATTTCTCTACCATAAGCTGCCTCCAATTTCATTTGAAAGAATTTGGCAGTACGCTCAACCATCCTCACAACTGCAGACCGAGTGTAACCACGCCAGCCCAGGACCTCCACATCTGCCTTCTTCACCTGCAGGATCGTCTTGAGACCAGCCACCAAAACCAAGTATTTCTGTCTAATAAAGCCCTTTTGTGTGGAAAAACGAATTCTGATTGGCTGGGCTCCCCAGTGGGTGGACCTGGTTCCCAAGTGGGTGGGCCTATGCCCAGTCATGTGAAATCCATTGATTAGGGCATAATACATTTAAATTGACTGATTTTCTTATGACCTGTAACTCAGTAAAATCGTTAATTGTTGTATGTTGCGTTTATATTTTTGTACATTATATTTTGCATAGAAGTGTGGGCTGCAGCACTTTTAAATTGTTTAAATATTGCAGAATATGCGGACAGTATTTGGCACTCGCTGTAGGCGGCATGCATTTGGTTTGAAAAAGTAACTTCAGAACATTACCCTTCTGCCCACACCTTTCCAGAAATGTGCTAAGATTGGCCATTGCGCTTTCTTTTAGAGACCGTCAGGGACCAGCTCCAAAATCTCAATCATACAGCAAAAGTTTTTGTTACCATAAAAGGTGAATGACGTTTTCCAGACATGGTTGTAATGCTGGTTCACGAGCACACACATATACTGAACAAAAATATAAACATGTAAAGTGTTGGTCCCATGTTTCATGAGCTGAAATGAAAGATCCCAGAAAATGTCATAAGTATTCAAACCGGAGTCAAAACTTTGTAGAAGCACCTTTGAGTCGTCTTGGGTATGTCCGTTTCAGCTTTGCACATCTGGATTTGGGGATTTTCTTCCATTCTATATTTTCTCAAGCACTGTTAAAGTAGATGGGGAGCGGAGGTGAGCAGAAATGTTCAAGTCTTTCTACAGATTTTCAATGGGATTCAAGTCTGGGCTTTGGCCGGGCCACTCAAGGACTGTCACATTCTTGTTCTGAAGCCATTCCAGCTTTGCTTTGGCTGTATGCTTGTGGTAATTGTCCTGTTGGAATGTAAATCGTCGCCCCCAGTCTAAGGTCATTTTCACACTGAAGCAGGTTTGCATCAAGGATTTGCTTGTATTTGGCCCTGTTCATTGTTCCCTCTATCCTTACCAGTCTCTTAGCATGATGTTGCCACCACCATGCTTCACTGTAGGGATGGTGTTAGATGAGTGATTAGCTGAGCCTGGTTTTCTCCAGACATAGCGCTTTGCATTCAGGCCAAATAATAACATTTTTGTCTCATCAAACCATGTTATGTTCTTATGTTCTGTCTTTCATGTGCCTTTTTGCAAACTCCAGGTATGTTGTCATGTGTCTTTTCTCAGGAGTGGTTTGTTTCGATCTGGCCACTCTCCCATAAACCTCAGATTAGTGTACTGTAGAAACTGTTGTCCTTCTGGCAGGTTTTCCCATCTCAGCCAAGGAACTATGTAGTTCTGTCTCCTCCCAGATCAAGGTCCTTCTTGCCCGGGTTGCTCACTTTGGTCGGACGGCCAGCTCTAGGCAGAGTCTAGGTAGTTCCATATTTTTCCCATTGACGGAGACCACTGCTCTTGGATACTTTCAATACCCAAGAAATGTCGGAGATCTATGGATAGTTCCTTGGATTTCATGGTGTAGTTTCTGCTCTGACATGCATCCCTATCAACCGTGGGACCTTATATAGAAAGGTGTGTTTCTTTCTAAATCACGTACAAACAATTAAATTGGCCACAGCTAGACTCCAATCAAGTTGTAATGACATCTCAAGGATGATCATAGGAAGGCACCTGAGCTCAATTTGGAGTGTCATAACAGAGGGTTGTGAGTATTTATGTACATTTGATATTTCTGTATTTCATTTTTTTTTATTAAAAAAATAAGTAACTTCATCGTTAATGGGGTATTGTTTGCAGATGGGTGATATTTAAAAATAAAATAAAAATCTGTCTGTAAGACATTCTGGCTGTAACACAACAAAATGTGGAGTAAGTCAAGGGATATGAATACTTTCTGAAGGCTCTGTATGTTCCATGCGACAGTTTGATAAATTCCAATAATAATTTGTTGCACAGGCAAAGCCTAGAATCTCCACCTATGCCATAATTCTGGACGAAATGTACACGCCGTTGATAAATGGGGCCCCAGGTCGTCATCATGATTTTAGTCTCAACACAACAGGCAATAGCCTAGAATAATTGAATCTTAAATAAGCTTATTTACATTTTGAATATAACGCAGCTGTGTAAATGTCCCACTCTCTGTTTGTGCTTCTTGGAAGATTACAAGGACTATAAGGCAAGATGGAGTTCATCCACACACTCCTTAACTCACTTAAATGTAATGAAGACCACATACACCCGTGTCTATGAAATTCCCTTATATGGTACACAACTATATTATTGAAAAAGAAGTTGCTTGGCTCTTCAGTAAACACTGTGTTTTTTGTTGTTGTGTGGCTTTCGCTTTCGACAACTTCAGTGTGCCTGCACATATCCTGCTGTAACTGTTTCCATGACCAAATAGTGTGTGTTTAGGCGGGGAAACCCTGTTAGTTGGGGGACTCCCGTGGGTGTTGTAACCTAGCAACCGAGTAGGACTTCTCAACAATTACCTGTCTAAAGATTCATCCTCAACTTATAAGGACAGGCGATGTTGTATGCCAAAGGCTGGAATTACCCTCACTCTAAATCTAAAAGGCCCATACCTTTTTTTAAAACCTGTCTTTATGCCATTACGCAGGCAGAGTCTTCGATGAGGATTGCACAGTATGCAAACTAAGCATTAAACAGTGAAATTTACCATGCGTGGATCATCGTTCAGGGAAGATGCCTCATTTGCTGTGTGATCAGGGCCTTAAATTATTTCATTGTAAAGATAGTGAATGGAATGACAGTGTAGTATACTATAGATTTGAATATGGACAAGTGACATGATCGGATCATTGTGACTTGAGACTTAGCTTCTCAACGACTTTGAATTTGACCAGATGTGGTAATTGCTTTGTTCCATTCCGTCATGATTGTATGGGTATGTATGTATATTTTGTCATTGACTGACAAGTGGGTCGGGTCGGCGGGCGAGGTTTATTTACTTGGTGAACCTTTTCTGGATTGAAATCAAACAGTCATCAGGAGATGACATACACTGAGTATACAAAATGTTAAGGACAGCTGCTCTTTCCATGACATGACCAGGTGAATCCAGGTGAAAACTATGATCCCTTATTGATGTCACTTGTTAAATCTACTTCAGTCAGTGTAGATGAAGAGGAGGAGACAGGTTAAAGAAGGATTTTTAAGCCTTGAGACAATTGAGATATGGGATTGTGTGTGTGTGTCATTCACAGGGTGAATGAGCAAGACAAAAGATTTAAGTGCCTTTGGTAATAGGTGCCACGCGCACTGGTTTGAGTCAAGAACTGCAACACGGCTGGGTTTTTCACATTCAATAGTTTCCTTTGTGTGTCAAGAAATGTCCACCACCCAAAGGACATCCTGCCAACTTAACACACCTGTGGGAAGCAATGGAGTGAACATGGGCCAGCATCGCTATAGGGAGGGGGCAACTCAATATTAGGAAGGTGTTCCTAATGTTTTGTATTCACACTTTCCCCTTTTGCAGGTATTCCCAAACTGGGGTATATATATTCCCCCAGGGATACGCGCAATGCCTTCGGGGGTACACCAAATAATAATATGATTCACATTAAGAAAAACAGTCCATTTATATTTTCTAACGGGGCTATACATTTGGGTGAGGTTTTTTTCTCGCCTGGGTAGCCTCGTTTCACTGCCAAAAATAAAATTTAACTGTCTAGTGTTCAGCGAAATAACAATACAATGTCAAATACAGGTAGCCTCGTCAAATAGTTAACATCCAATCGCATTAACCGTTACTCTTTCGCGGGAATTCCACTAAACAGTCCGTATGTAGCCAAACGTAGCTGCTGCTTATGTTGGTATCTGTACTGATGGTGCAAAAGCCATGACAGGGAGACATAGTGGAGTGGTAACGCGCGTGCAAGCAGTTGCCCCCGACACCACTTGGGTACACTGCAGCATCCACCGAGAGGCTCTTGCTGCCAAGGGAATGCCTGACAGCTTGAAAGACGTTTTGGACACTACAGTGAAAATGGTTCACTTTGTTAAAGCAAGGCCCCTGACCTCTCGTGTATTTTCTGTGCTATGCAATGATATGGGCAGCGACCATGTAACGCTTTTTACAACCTACAGAAGTGTGCTGGTTATCAAAGGGCAAAGTACTGACACGTTTTTTTTTACTGACCATCATTTTCACTTGTCTGATCGCTTGCATGGTGACTAGTTTCTCACACGACTGGCCTACCTGAATGATCTGAATCTAGGATTACAGGGACTCTCCGCCACTATATTCAATGTGCGGGACAAAATTGAGGCAATGATTAAGAAGTTGGAGCCCCTCTCTGTCTGCATTAACAAGGACAACACACGTCTTTCCATCATTGTATGATTTTTTTGTGTGCAAATGAACTCAAGCTTATGGATAATGTCAAAAATGATATAGCGAAGCACCTGGGTTTGTTGGGTGCGCAATTACGGAGGTACGTTCCTGAAACGGATGACACAAACAACTGGATTCGTTATCCCTTTCATGCCCTGCCTTAAGTCCACTTACCGATATCTGAACAAGTGAGCCTCATTGAAATTGCAACAAGTGGTTCTGTGAAAATTGAATTTAATCATAAGCCACTGCCAGATTTCTGGATTGGGCTGCATGCAGAGTATCCTGCCTTGGCAAATCTCACTGTTAAGACACTGATGCCCTTTGCAACCACATACCTATGTGAGAGTGGATTCTCGGCCCTCACTAGCTTGAAACTAAATGTGGAAAATGATTTAAGACGGAACTCAACATTGCAGAGTTATGTGCATCCTTTCAAGCATACCCTTCTCATTAACCTGTGGTGAGTTATTCACAATTTTCGATGAACAAATAAGGTTTCATATGTAAGCTGGCTAAATAAAGAGCAAACTGATTGATTATTATATTATTATTTGTGCCCTGGTCCTATAAGAGCTCTATGTCACTTCCCACATGCCAGGTTGTGACAAAAACTCACACTCATTCTTATGTTTAATAAATGTATCGTATAGTGTGTGTGTGGCAGGCTTACAATGAATGCAAAAAACAATATTTGAGAGTGTGCTGATCCTGGTGCTAGAGGGGGTACACGCAGCTGGAGGTTGAATGTTTGAAGGGGTATGGGGACTATAAAAAGTTTGGGAACCACTGCCCTATTGTAAGCATTGTGGTTCAGGAGGTGACAACACTATCAGCTAAATTCAGATAGCATCTTGTTTGCTAATTGTTTCCACACTAAGATCAGCCAGTCAGCCTACAAGGCCAGGATTCCCTTGAATCCCCCAGAGAAACAGCTATGAAGGCCATCTCTAAACCACAACATCCTCTGCACACAAAGTACACATCACACTAGTACATATTTTCACCTTAGGCTGCATTTAGACAAGCAGCCCAATTCTGATATTTTTTCCACTAATTGGTCTTTTGATCAATCAGATCAGTTATTTTGCAAATAACTGGGCAAAAGATCAGAATTGGGCTGCCTGTGTAGATGCAGGCTTTGTGACTGCTTGTGTTAATGTCGCCCATGATAAATTACAGCTGAGTCCCACTGTGTATAGGGCCATCAACATTCAATGCTCCCAAACCAGGGCTGGGTAGGTTACTTTGTAAATATAATCTGTTCCAGTTACTTGTCCAAAATTGTAATCCGTTACTTTTTGATTACCTGAACTCAGTAACGTAATCTTATTAATTTTTTAGATTACTTTCCCCTTAAGAGGCATTAGAAGACAAAAAAGATCCATCAAATGGCATTTGTTGTGTCATCATATGGGTCTCTGACTTGTGGTCAGACTCACTCAGGTGGAACAAACTTGCGCTTTTTTTCAATGCTGAATTGAATGTCATTGAGAAAAAAGAAAGGTGTCAATGTATTTTTCCCGTAAATATCCTTTGGGAACCACTAGGAAGCAGTAGCGAGTCTGCTTAAATGGAGTGCTAGGAAAACTGCCTAGTCATACTGTACCACTACCAGGCCTCAGCCTGGTTCATCCTTATATAACAAACTTCCCTCCTGTATTTCTGTTATGTGGTAATTAAGTTTTATCCTTTATCATGATTGAAATGATTTAATCATTCCACATTTAGGACAATCTAGTTTTAATTCATTCTAAAGTGCCTTCGGAAAGTATTCAGACCCCTTGACTTTTCCCCATTTTCTTTTACCTTACAGCCTTGATTTATAATTGATTAAATAAAAACAAATCTTCAGCAATCTACACACAATACTCCATAATGACAAAGCGAAAACAGATTTTTTTAAATTAAAAACCTTTTTACATAAGTATTCAGACGCTTTGCTATGACACTCGAAAATGAGCTCAGGTACATCCTGTTTCCATTCATCATCCTTGAGATGTTTCTACAACTTGATTGGAGTCCACCTGTGGTAAATTCAATTGATTGGACATGATTTGGAAAGGCACACACCTGCCTATATAAGGTTCCACAGTTGACAGTCCATGTCAGAGCAAAAGCCAAGCCGAAGGAATTGTCCGTAGAGCTCCGAGACAGGATTGTGTTGAGGCACAGATCTGGGGAAGGGTACCAAAAAATGTCTGCAGCCTTGAAGGTCCACAAGAACACAGTGGTCTCCATCATTCTTAAATGGAAGAAGTTTGGAACCACCAAGACTCTTCCTAGAGCTGGCCGCCTGGCTAAACTGAGCAATCAGGGGATAAGGTCCTTGGTCACGGAGGTGACCAAGAACCCGATGGTCGCTAAGACCATGAGAAACAAGATTCTCTGGTTTGATGAAACCAAGTTTGAATTCTTTGGCCTGAATGCCAAGCTTCACGTGTGGAGGAAACCTCGCACCATCCCTACGGTAAAAGCATGGTGGTCGCAGCTTCGTGCTGGGGGGGATGTTTTTCAGCGGCAGGGACTGGGAGACTAGTCAGGATCAAGGCACAGATGAACGGAGAAAAGTACAGAGATATCCTTGATGAAAACCTGCTCCTGAGCCCTCAGCACCTCAGACTGGGGCGAAGGTTCACCTTCCAACAAGACAACGACCCTAAGCACACAGACATGACAACGCAGGAGTGGCTTCGGGACAAGTCTCTGAATGTCCTTGAGCTTTGCTTGCTTCAACAAAGTAGGCTACTGAGTGAAGGGTCTGAATAGCTGTGTAAATGTGATATTTCATTTTTCCCCTCCATTTTAAATAAACCTGTTTTTGCTTTGTCATTATGGGGTATTGTGTGTAGATTGACGAGGGGAGAAAAACTATGTAATCAATTTTAGAATAAGGCTGTAACGTAACAAAATGTGGAAAAAGTCAAGGCGTCTGAATACTTTCCGAATATGTCACAGAGATTCAATATGTCTCACACACACAGGTTGTTTTTAGCACCAGAGAAGGTGGCGAGAGGAGAGGTAAGACGTTGACTTTGTTATGTCACACATTCTCATTTGCGTTCAACCACATTTGCAGAACGTAAAGTCAGTAACGTGTCAGTAAGATATATCGATGGTTTGAGGAGGTGGAGGATTGTTGTATGGCCACATAGGACATTTTGGGTGTGTAATGTTAACCTTTTAGCTTTCACCTCTACTATAAAAAGGTTATCTCTGGAATGAGGAGGTATGACTCTTAGCTCAGTGCAATGGTATGTAGGCCTACTTGTGTGAACACACACGTCTGCTTTCCTATGACTAATCCGTATATTAGGAAAAAGCTCTTCTGCATGAATTCATGGGAATTTTTCGTGTTTCAAAATCCCAAAGTTTATTTCTGGGCAAGTATGCAAATTCTTCTGAAGCTGCTGAGCTAGTTTTAAAGTGAATTCAGACCAAAACTCGTGGGCATATACAGTAGGCCCGTAGAAATAAAACCATTTAATGAGTGTGTATACTTTAGTCAAGTATGAAATGCACTATATAGTAAAGTAGGAAATGTGTATAGATTTACCTCTAGTAATACTCATCAGTGTGTAACTAACTGTGTACATACGGTAATTCAACTTTTGGTTGCGAGCCCAGCGTGGAGTTTCCCTGTGGCTTTATGCAACGCTATTTCCAGTGTTGGTGAACAGTGAAAAGCACAGTGTGAGATACACCTGCTCAGACTGGGCCTTATTGAGCTTATTAAATGAATCTATGTCATCATATCGTTCACCATGGACCTGTGAAGAGAGATCCATTCAGGTTTGTGCCGTTTAGCAGATAACAGAGTGGTGTGATTTGTGCCTCTCTAGTGGAACATTTGCTGCCATACAGTAGCCTTTCACTGGGTTGCGTTCAGTATGCATAAAAAAAACGGAACAAACCCCTAAATTTCTCCTGTAAGAACATATGAAAAAATGGTTATTGTTTGTACTTGAACTGCTACCTTGCGTGGGATTTTACAGTGGCCTTATAACTTCCCATAATGCTCCTCTGACTAAGCAAAAACTCTGAACACAAAGAGATTAAACTTTTATGTTTTAATAAATACATCCAAATAGAAATGCTTCCAAATAAAGTTTCAGCAGCACTACACAGAAGGTGTATGGGAGAATGAGTCATCGTTGATGCAGTGACTCACAGGTGGTGTAATCTCATCAGGCAAAAAGCCATATCCAATGGCATTGGAGGACAAAGTGAAGCGCCTCGTCAGAGCTCTTCCCCAGAAACTGATGGGCTAACAAAAGAGCATCTATGCTTTTACATGAGATAAAACACCAGTTACTAACAACACAAACCATATATTTCTGTGTTGTACACTTATTGTCAAGTCAGGGCCCATGTACAAGACTGTGTTGTGTTGGTGAGGTTAGGGGAAGTCACGTAGTTTTTGGATTAAATGTGAGTGAGGCTTTTAGGAATGTGAGTGGGCTGGACTATGACCCGGCAACAAAAGCTGTGGCAGCTAAAAATAGGATGGCATTAAAAGCGGCAGTGCCTGAACACAAAGACGAACCCAGGAGGACAGACACTCGTCTGGCTCACCGTTCTCCCACAGCCTCCTTTCCCTCTGCCTTTCATTCAGTCCCTCTCTCTTTTTCTCTCTCCTTTGTCATTGGCCAGTTAGGTTTTTACAAAATGAATAAAGCTATCATGTAATTAATATTAAATTGGCCTATATGGCCAACAACAAAACCCACTTGATGTGACCAGAGTTTACGATGAAGACTTGGAATCATTTTATTTTTTGAAATACTAAATGACAAGAATCAAAACACTACAGGGTGAAGGGTGGAGTCTGGCATACAGTGTACAATGAAGCTGTGAATCTGAACATACACAGAACATAATCTGAACATGTTTAACACTAGGAACAGATGGACAGCGCATTGGACTATGGTCCTTTCTACTGTACATGGAGATTGGTTATTACAATGAACAGAGTCAACAGGTGAGCCAGAGGTTAAAACTAATGTCAACATTCAAAAACTACAGATACCAGTCAAAAGAAAGGAACTTTTGACGATACAACTTTGACTATACAACAAAGAATATATCACATATGGAAAGTGAAAAATAAAACAGCATTTGTGGTTGGTCCCTTTTTATTTAACAATTTCTCCACAGAGGGTTAGTTTTCAAGTTGTCTTGCGCCAACAATTAAATGCTTAGGGCTCGATTCAATGTGTAGTGCTGAAGATCCTTGCTATAGTGCGATGAAAATGTAACGGCAAAGTATGCCGCATTCGCAGAGACTGCATTCCTGGTAAATGGTGCATGTGTCGGCGCTATAGCGCTGAACATCCGCGATACGGATTGAATCGAGCCCTTTTGTTGTGCTTTCCTTCAGTTGAACCCTCAAAATCAGGGATCTCCTGCAGGTCCTGGTGGTAGTCTGCCTCAGTCACAATATATACACAGTAAGGATGGAGCCTGACAAGGAAAACTGACATGGCAGACAAGGGTTGAGTTTGTGTGTCCGTTTTGTATTTGGTCACCACAGGTAGTAATGACAATGGGTAGGTAGGAATCGTTCTTAACACCCATGGTTAGCCTAGTGGAAGGGCAACTCGCCTCCACCAGTATCACTCTGGTCCCCGGAGGAGCTAAAGCTACATGTCTTCCGTGAGTGCTGATCACAGCTATTAGCCTTAGGCTAACGTTAGCAGCATGGTGAAGGCAGCACAGTACACTCAGAGACTTGGGTCCGGGCAGACATTTTGAAACGTATCCTTTTAGGGTGTGGTAGTGGTCGTGTGTGGGAAGGGGGGGGGGGGGTCTGGATTATAGCCTCATCCTGCGAGGCCTTTGGGGGCAAGGGGTAACCACAACGTTAAGGTACAAGGTGCTTCCGCTACTGCTATTACCTGTGTGTGTTCAAACTCTCATACTGTACTTTATTTGGGTGAGATGACTGTCACAGGGCAGAGTTAGGACTTTACACACCCTACACTTCTGGTTTGAGGAGCAACACAACAAAAGCCCCTTAACGTTCAGGGGCTACATTCGCGCCACATTCAGTCTTAAGGGGTTACGTTTCGTCCTCATAGGTCCCCCTCTGTCTTTACCTGGACCAAATCACACCCCTCGTTATCACACTGGCCCTGGTCCTGAGGGGCGGAGCCGCGGATTAACATTGGGAGGAGGTCCATCGGAGAGGCCTGATTCTCGTTGACCAGCTGGTTGAACTGCAGGTCGTTATAGTAGCCCAAGTCCTGTCCAGACCCACCCTGGTTGAAGTTAAAGTTCATGTCCATGACGCCTGGGGTGAAGTTGGAGTTGAGCTCCTGGCCAAAGCCAAGGAGGGCAGGGTCACTGAACAGAATTCGAGAGAGCATACTGATGTCGTCTGGGCTCATGTCCTCATTGAAGAAGTTGTCCTCCTGGAGGTCAGTGTAGTGGATCTCCCCCATGGTGGAGGCCCCAGACTGGGCAGGAGGATGCAACTCTTCTGGGACCAGCTGGCTCTCTGCCGGGGGGAAGGTGAACGGCTCGAATGGCTGAGAGGTGGAGGCTCCTGCTGCAGCCACATTTTGAACTGTGGGCGATAGAAAGGACTTACAGTGTATTCGGAAAGTATTCAGACCACTTGACTTTTTCCAGATTTTGTTACGTTACAGTCCTATTCTAAAATGGATGCAATTATATTGTTTCCTCATCAATCTCCAGACAATACCCCATAATGTCAAAGCAAAAACAGGTTTTTAGAATCTTTTGCAAATGTATAAAATAATGAAATATTACATAAGCATTCAGACCCTTTACTCAGTACTTTGTTAAAGCACCTTTGGCAGCGATTACATCCTTGAGTCTTTGTGGGTATGACGCTACAAGCTTGGCACACCTGTTTTTGCAGAGTTTCTCCCATTGTTCTCTGCAGATCCTCTCAAGCTCTGTCAGGTTGGATGGGGAGCGTCGCTGCACAGCTATTATCAGGTCTCTCCAGAGATGTATGATCGGGCTCAAGTCCAGGCTCTGGCTGGGCCCCTCAAGGACATTCAGAGAATTGTCCCAAAGCCACTCCTGTGTTGTCTTCAAATCACATTTTATTTGGCTCTGTGCTTAGAGTTGTTGTCCTGTTGGAAGGTGAACCTTCGCCCCAGTCTGAGGTCTTGAGCACTCTGGAGCAGGTTTTCATCAAGGATCTCTCTATACTTTGCTCCGCTCATCTTTCCCTCGATCCTGAATAGTCTCCCAGTCTCTGCCACTGAAAAACATCCCCACAGCATGATGCTGCCACCACCATGCTTCAAGGATGGTGCCAGGTTTCCTCCAGATGTGACGCTTGGCATTCAGGCCAAAGGGTTCGATCTTGGTTTCACCAGACCAGAGAATCTTGAGTTTTGCATATTTCTTCCATTTACGAATGATGGAGGCCATTTTGTTCTTGGAGACTTTTTCAATGCTGCAGACATTTTTGGTACCCTTCACCCAGATCGTGTCTCGGAGCTCTATGGACAATTCCTTCGACCGCATGGCTTGGTTTTTACTCTGACATGCACTGTCAACTGTGGGACCTTATATAGACAGGTGTGTGCTTTTCCAAAGCATGTCCAATCAATTGAATTTACCACAGGTAGACTCCAATCAAGTTGTAGAATCATCTCAAAGATGATCAATGGAAACAGGGTGCACCTGAGCTCAATTTCGAGTCTCATAGCAAAGGGTCTTAATACTTATGTAAGTAAATAAGGTATTTCTGTTTTTTATTTGTAATACATTTGCTAAACTTTCTAAAAACCTGTTTTCGCTTTGTCATTATGGGGTATTGTGTGTAAATTGATGAGAAAAACAACAACAATTGAAGGCTGTAATGTAACAAAATGTGGAAAAAGTTAAGGGCTCTGAATATAAGAACACCTTATTGACACTCAAATGTACAGTCATTTGTTTCGGAGAGGGTCCTGTGTAAAGCAGCTGTTATTGTTCTCGCTTTCATTTTCTTTTTTTACTTTCTGTCCTGCAATTAGGTGCAGAAGTTTAAGCTGGAAAGAGAAAGAGCCCGAGGCCAATCCTCACCTGCCACACAGGACCTCTCTGTGAAGCCGATGTCCGACTTTATCTTCCTCTTCCGCTTCACTTCATATGGATCTGAACACGGCATCAAAACAGAAAAAAAGATCTTTCATCCCTCTGTTTGAATAGCTCTTGTCTCTATAATGTTATATTATTGCACAATACATAAAATGTTATAACACAGCATTATGATATCATATATATATATATATAAATAACATTCATAAGTTGTATCAACCTGTGTTGTCGGGCTGGTAGGTAAACGTGACGGGGTCACTGTCCATGTGGTCCGAGAGACGACGCAGGAGGACATTTACTTCCACTTCCCCCCCCACGTCCTGTTCCTGGTAGGACGGGGTCTTGAACACGATAGCGATCTGCCGGTGGACGTCCGTCTGGGCAAACTCCGCCTTGGCCTCCCAAGACCCCCTCTTGAAGATGATCTCTATGTCATCTGAGCGGGAAACACACACACACACACACACACCAATCAGCTTGTATAGTCCTGCAGGCTGTATGACTTCAACCGTGTATTTCCAGAGAGGTGTCATTACACATCATGTGCCACTTCCATCGAGTTGTTTAAAAACAGGATTTTGCCTTCACCCTTTAATTTGCTAGATATCAGCGCGCTCAACACAGTGTTTCTATGTTACAGCTTGGGAGTCTGGCTGCATCTCACCTTTCTGGACTTTGTCGCAGAGCATGTAGATCTCAGTCTTGCCGGTGCATGGCCCTTTAACAATGTTCAGACGGTTGATCTTCAACTCAGATGTTGTGGTCGCCTCTGTAAACACACACACACACACACACACTGAGCACCTGCTAGATGGTTCAGGAAGGAAGTACATTTACATAGCTGTTGTGTGACGGTACTGGTTCGTATCACGTTTGAAGACTATTGTAAAAGCAGTCATGCGCAGGTGTCCGTGTCATGAGGATGTTTGGGGGGGGGGGGGGTGATCTTACTCTTGTCATAGACGGGGTTGGACACTATGGGGTTCAGGAAGTCCTTATTTCCATCCTCCCACTCCAGCTCACACTGGAAACAGAGCCGCACCACGTTCATGTCCATGTCCTCAATGCTTTTAGAGTGGCCCGCTGGGAGGACAGAGGAGATGATATTACCCTACGGCTAATGAAAATACAACTTTCTTGTACAATGATATTGGGTTTATGTAATTGGGTAAGTTCTGTGTGCACTTGCGATGTGCTTTGTGTGCGCGTGTCAGGGCTCTACTCACTTTTAAAGGGGTCGATCTTCTGATTCCGTCTCTTCTCGAGTGAGGCATCCAGCTCCTTCCGCCTGACACACTGGATGCCCAGGTTAGCGAAACTGCAAGATGCACACAAAACATGGTCGGTTACAAACCATTCAAAACAGACATGTTTACACTAACCTAGTTTACACTAACCTAGTGCACTTTCCTGGCAAAGCACTCCCAAAGAGGTGAAGAATGAACGAGAAAGAAATAGGATATGGGCCTCTGGTGGACAAAGGGAGAAAATGCACTTGTCACGAAAAGAGAGCGATGAATAGAGGAGAGAAAGAGAGGGGCACCTGTGACGTCGGTTGCTGTGAGGGTTTAAGCAGATGACACAGATTCCGGTACCGTCAGCACAGTCTTTACCCACAAGGCAGTGGGGGTGTGGGCGGTACGGGTAGTCTTTGGTCACCAGGGAAACAGTGACCATCACTTTTTTTATGTTCTGAATGGGACCCTGGAGCTGAAAGAGGGAGGAGAAGGGAAAGAGGGAGGAGAGGGGAAAGAGTGTGAAGACGAGAAAGAAATGGGGAGAGAAAGCGGGGGAGAGGGACAAAGAAAGAGGAGGGGGAGAGAGATATGCATCAATCAAACCGTCTTTCTTCCTCCAACGCAAGTGAGAGCATGATTAAAACTGAATAAATGTGCAGTGATTAACCAAAACTCTCCCTTTCAACTGTCAAACTTCACACTTGCTGGTAGTGTTAATCTTAGAGGGATGCGGTCTGAATTGTAGTATGTGGGTGCGAATCAACAGTGTTTAAAGGGGGGGGGGGTAATCCCCTTAGTTTGAACCACACAAAGATGTGGATTTGTGGGGTACTTTCTATTTCAGTTACATGTAATTCCTCCCCCTTCCCGTCTGCCCCTGCTCCTTACACTAGCAAGGCTCTACATGTTGAGGGCAGCCAAACCAACAAGGGGAGAAACACCTTTATTCTGGGATAGATGGTACATTCCGTTAACCCCCTTCCACTTCCCACACAAACATACAAATCCAGTGCAAGTTAGGGATGACATTGGGAACACAATTTGCAGTAAACAAATATAAGGACTAGGTTCTATATTAATGAGACATTAAATGGTCACGATGAAAGATGTCCCTTATCACAAGAGTAAGGGCATTAACTGTGACTTCGCTAAGTTGTTTTAAATGAAAGTGTTTCCAATCAACTTCCAATAAATACAAACTACAATATGGATCTATTGGGTACCTCTATAGCAGGCAGGGTCTTGGTGGAGTCTCCACTGGAGGCCCCTAGGATGCTCCCGGCCGAGCGGCCCTCACACTCATAACGGAATCTCATGCCTCTCTCTTTGGGCTGCTCCACCACAGCCAGGGTGGGCCTCTCCAGGATCTGCTCCAGCAGATCTGTGTCTGTCTGGGCCTGTCGAGAGGGACTATCTGGCCCCCTGGAAGTCCCTGAACCAGAGGACCCCCGTCCTCGTCGGTTTGAGCCCGAGTGAGAGACCCCACGAGTGGGGTGAGGTGCTGCCATACCTCTGGTGCTAGAGGGGTGCTGGGGCTGAGGGAAGAAGCAGGGCGGCTGCGGAGAGACATCGTTTAAAGTCAGTGGCCATGTTTAAAAATCCATGTAAAGAACACAGCAGACAACAAACAGTTAACTTTGCATCCAAAACATCATCATGACGGTACTGAGAGTGAAATGGTGAGAGCGTTTTCAAAGATAACCTGCATTGTTATTGTTTATCTACATATCCCCTCTCGGTACACCACTTTCTATGTCCTCATTTGACACATTCTGTTGCCATGCCCCCCTTTCAACCGTTAAACTAGAGAGCACCCCTTCCGTTTTTGGTTAACCCCTCTATACTTCCGTCTCCCTTCCACCCTTTCAGGCTGCTGAGATACGTGACTGTTCTTCATCCTTCATGCCTCCATCTCTCTAGCTCTGTCCGTCTGCACATTTCTTCTAGGTTCTCTTGCACGTCAAAATGGTATACTTATATACATTTTTTTTTTAAACGGCCTGTGGTCATTACAGACAGACACAATCTCTCTCACACACACTTTGCCCTTCACTCTCCAAGTTCAACTACATACCTTCTAATTAACAGCCCGTTTAAAGAATCCCTAGAGACCAGCAACAGGAAAAACTACTCACCAAAAACAAACCGGAACAAAGAAAAAAAGCTGACCGACTTAAGGGATCGCCTTCTCCCTTTGTTTTTACAAGCTGCCCTACAACTCAAGTCTGTCTAAACAAACCGCCAGAAGTTGAGCAAAAAGAGGTGCGTGTGAGATCATTGTGCTCCACCGCAAAGTAGCGTCTACAGGCGGAGTATGTGTGCGAGTGTGTAAGAGTAATAGTGTTGGCATGCCTTAGAGCCTCTACACAAAAGCAACTAGGATCGAGCCGGGAGGCGCATGTTCAGGAAACAGGAAGTTGACATAATCTACAGCAGATCGACCAATTAGAAAAGCAGAAAAGCCTCCGAATGTGAACTTCCACCCTGAAAGGGTTGGGTCCAGGAAGGAAGGGAACTCAAAACGAAAGTAGGAATCAGATGACACTCTTTCTCTCCTTTTTCTGCCACCTCCCCCACGAGATGCCACAACATGCAGATGGGGGTGTGTCAACTCAGCTCACAGTCTCTCTCAAGGCACCGCTTTGACTCACAGACGTACACAGACCACAATTGTCTCATTGTGAGTTCCAGACTAATGAAGAACAGCAACCCAAGGCATGACAACAAGGTAATCAAGGCCGCCTTAGAAGTCAAAGCACCAGTGAATTGAGTCACCATGCTTATCCATGGAAACTGTGAGTAGTTGAGTTTCACTTATCCCTGAGGTGTGTCTGTCTGCCTTGGTTCCCACAACTAGCCCACGAGGAAGCAATAGCACACGTCCCAGATAAGACTAGACCTTAGCTGTTTTCTTGACTTTATCTCCCAGCTATTACAACAAACTGAGATACCAAGCCCTGACAGTGTGAACTGATGCGACCACAAAGAGTACCCGAGTGTCTGCAGAAACAAATCAAATCACTAACTAACCACCACACAACAACTGCAAGTTTTGAGCTGGTGTGTAGGCCATCTGTGAACCCCAGGAAGAGTAGCTGCTGCTTTTTCGACAGCTAATGGGGAACCTAATGAAATGTCAACCCCTCCATTTTTCTGTTGAACTCTATGAATCAATGGCCTAACAAAGACTATCACCCTTGTAGAAATGTATCATTTATTGAATATATTTTCGTATTGGATCCTGAAAGGCCTGGTACTCACCCTGGAGGTCGTGCCCCTTGGCACCAGTACTGGGGGCGTTGAGGAGGGGATCTGCCTGGGCATGGCCCTGTGGTTCTGGGCCTGGGGGTCAGAGTCTACGGGGGGATGAGGAGGTCTGGGGAGGCAGAAACGAGACTGGGCCTGACAGGGAAACTCTCGGTCTGCAGAGATCACCTCCTGAATGATGTCTAAAAAGAGTAGAGGGAGTGGGATGAGGGAGACTGCAAACACACTGATGGGGGGCCTCCAAACATTGAGCTGGTGGGTTGGCCATCTGAGTGTGATCCTGTATGTGTACAGTACCAGCTACATCAAACCATGAGCATGATGCACAGGCACGTACGTAGACTATATGACTACTAGTCATTTAATTTTTTTTTAAAGTAACTATACATTAATAACAAATAGCCTACTCACCCAAGTCATTTGCTGTTGTACAAAGCGGGAGAAAAAAAAGTGAGTTAACTCATTAATGATTACTTTGTGACAGGCAAGACTATATACATGTATGACAGTGATTGTAATAGTGTAAGTATAACAGTAATAGTGTGCAATGTAATAGTATAGGTTTAACAGGTAGCCTAAGACTAGTGTCTAAGACTAACGTCTCTGAAGTGGGTGTTGACCCTTCTACTCAACTGTCAGTCACGTTGGGGAAGACAGAATGACAACACAAACTGTCAAATGAATAGCATGGGCAGTGTGTGCCGTTTGAAAAGCATGGGAGTGTGTGCCGTTTACACTATAGGATCTCTTGTCTAGGCCCCTGCAGTCTGTCCACTTTTTGACACAGACCCGTGACAATGCGTTTACACTACAAGTAGATAAATTATTTATGAAAATTATACTATACTGTTCGTGCGAATGTGAATGACTTGTGACAACACACAGATACCGTTGATGCATAACTCAGATTCCGTTTATTTAAAAGAAAGAAAAGACACTTACTTGCAGTGCAGTTTTGAACACTCATGTTTCTCATGGCACGTTACGACGTTTGTCCTGGAGCTGAAAACCTTGTTCGAGTATAAAATAAAAAACAGACACAAACACAATTCCGCCCTATTTCCCCTGACCGATCATTTCGTGGCCATGGTAGGCTACTGCAATCAAATATTGTCCTCTCTTCGCTCTCGTACTTCGATATGGTTCAATTGGCCTTTCGTTGTTAAAAAGCATACAAATTCTACATCTCCTGCATGCGATGAGCTAGTGCATATGTTATGGCTAAAATGAGTCGCCTCACGAGCGCCCTGTTCGAGTGTGCGTTTAGTTCCGCACTTGTTGGATGGATTTGACTGGCTGTTCGGTTGGGTGGAAATCCCCTTACATCACTGCTTGGGAAACCCCCAGAGGCAGTGTTGTGCGGGCAGTAGCCATGTAGAAACTTCAGATGACGGCTCATTCCATCAACTATATTTTGCAAACTACTGTTTTATAATAGCCGCAAAGTGCAATGACCCGAGTGTGAATATCCTGATATAAAAAATAATACCCTTCCTCATGTCCGGTTTTTTACGCACAATGGGATCGATTATTGTACTTTAAAAAATATAGCTACTTGCACTAAGTATATTTCAGAAAATAGAATAGTATATTTCATTGTTTAATGCAAAATAGAGTGGGATATTTATAATAGAATGAGGAAGGATACTGGTAGTGCACAAACATGCAATTTCTCATGGTGGTGCATCCCGGTGTGATTCAAACGATATGCCAACTAATCCAATTAATCTATCCTTTGTCAGAGATGAGCAATTTTGACCGTGGTGAGGGCCACAAAAAAAACTGAACTCATCATGAGGGACCGCAGTTGCTCGCAGGTCTGCATACCCACACCTCCAAACAGCGCCGGCCCTGGCGTTTTGGAGAGCATAAGTGAAAATATGTTCGCGTAAGAGTGACTAACCAAATCAATGGGGGTGTCATGGCAAAAAGTGTCTCTCCAAATCACAATGGAGTTCGATCAACTATTAGCTTTCGTTGCTATATCAACCTATAATGCATCGAATTTTGAAGATCATTACCGCGACACTTTCGCTGTTTTAAACGAGTTTTGTTGAGCTAATATGACGAAAACATTACTTCCAAGTGTTTTGGGGTACCTTGTTAACATTTCAAGAACATGACATCCATGTCTTAAACTTTGCTACGTTTCGGAAATAGAGAAAATGTGTGATCTGTTTGACACATTAATGTTACTTACCTTACAGATCACAAAGTCAGTTAATTTCTACTTCATTCGTATGCACATGCGTTTGATTCATACACTGGCTTGTCTGGCTGGCATGTTTTTAATTTGACCTGTCGTTTCCTTATCTACACTGAAATAATATTACTTTCAGTAGTTCTATGATACTTTTTTCTATCTCGCATAGCTCATTAGTACACCCTTGTGGTTGAATATATGCATCTATTGTAGGTCCTAGGACACAATAATGAATCATGTTGAACTAACGAATACCGTAAAGGAATACCTTACAATTTACAACAATGAACACCTTGTGCAACAGCTGTGAAAACCAACCTTCGATTCTGGGAGGTGATTCTGCAACTTCGGGCACTTTGGCCCTACAAGCTTTCAGATTTAAAAAAAAATTGAAACACCATTTTTACCAGTATTATAATTGTGTTTGATTTTTCTATAAATAATATCTGATAATGGCTGCGATCGTACTATTCAGGAATGTATATCTTTTTGTCATTTTTCTAAAACAGCTATAAACAAATGTCAGTTACATCACGTCATTAACATATAAAGAATAAAAACATGTTTTAAAAAATAAATCCCCAAAATTGACCCTGAGGACATAGAAGCTCCGTAGTTGCAGAACCACCCAGGTACACTCACATGACAATCATAGACTGAAATACTGAATTATTGTGTGTGGACTAGAGAGGTGGGTGCTGTGTGGGTGGGAGGTTCTGCCTGTCTCTCAAGGGGGACTCAAAGAGGGAGACTGCAAAGTCCAGGCACTGCTGCTCTCTTTGTTCTGAGTGTTTGCAGTGCTAGTGTTTTTAGTTCATCTGTGTATGTAATCAAACACAAGGCATCTGTGAGAACATTTGATGGATTAGTGCAGTGTTATAAATGGGAGATATTTACTTTTCAACAGTTGTTTAATGTATAGCCTACCTCAAGCTCCAACTCAGAGCACAGAGAATCAGACTGATCAGAACTCACTGGCTCTGGTGGATGGGATACCTCCTGTGTGTCTCAGACAGTTGCTGGTCCTAAATTAATTTGGAGAGGTAAATTGAAGAGGTACACTTTTTATAAGCTAAGCATAACTACCATTTATTGCTTTCTCATGTCACCCAAAGCTTATTATCACATTTCAGTTAAAAACCCAGATTCAGACAATGTCGAATTAACAACAGTTTATTTATCCAACGGGGGCAGGCAAAAGACAGGTCAAGGGCAGGCAGGGGTCAGTAATCCAGATAGGTGGGGAAAAGGTACAAGACGCCAGGCAGGCCCAGGGCAGGCAGAAAAGGTAAAAACCGGGAAAACTAGAAAAAAGGAACAGCTGAGAAACAGGACCAGAGGGAAACCACTGGTAGGCTTGACCAAACAAAACGAACTGGCAACAGACAAACAGAGAACACAGGTATAAATACACAGGGGATAATGGGGAAGATGGGCGACACCTGGAGGGGGGTGGAGACAATCACAAAACAAGTGAAACAACATACACTCCTAAAAATCTTTTTAGATTAAAAGACTATAAGAGCACCATATAGAATTTAGGAACAGCATTAGCTAGGCCAACCAAATTTGTATTTATTGATTGATTGACTTCGCTAGATAGAGGTGCACACACAACCCCAGACTTAACACAGGACAAGTAAAATTATACAATCTCAGCCTTTGCCACTCATGCTGTACAAATGTAACAACTTTCCATCTTGGTAAAGTTCCCGTTGTTGGATGTCCTTTGTCTCTTGTAGGAACTCCTCTGCCTGCAACAGCAATTAGATTGCTGGCCAACTCTTCATCAATCAAATGACCGCTTGCCCACCGAAGGCTCCGCAACATGGTTTAACAATGACAACCGTGCGATACAGTTTTAACTACATCGCTAGCTGGCTAACGTTACTACGTTTTATTGATTCCATAACTAGATTATAGACGAGTGACGTTAGCTAGCTATCTTGAGTTCAGTTTACTGTCAATGGCAGATCTAGCTAGCTAACGCCGTTGGTAGCGTTACATTATCTAACTGTGACTAACCCCATTCGGTACACATTTGCGTAACCACTACATTCAAACGAGGTTGCAATGAAAACGAATGGCGCTGTGTTGACATCAAAATATTGAGTGTGAACTACATTTCTAATCAAGCGTTGATTGACATGGTAATGGCTCAATAGTATTGCAAAAACCCCCCATACGTTAAATTGTGATGCGTCATGACGTAACATACAGCACGCATAAAGCAACTCATTCTGTGTCTTTACAGCCTCTCTCCACCAGGTGTAGCGCTTCTCTCACCGTTTAAAAACAACACAGGGACAGGGTAAGGGGGGATATCTAGTCCTTTTTCGTTTTCGTCATCACTGCAAGTCATCATGATTTGAAAAAGCCGCTGTTTACTTCTGAAGATAACTTTAGCGGCGCCCTAAAATTCCCGATTCAAATTCGACACAAACCTTCCAATAGGTATAGGTAATGACACATTATAGAAACTCTTTATAGTGTTTTATTTACATTTTAGAGGTGAAGGTCGTCATTGATTTTGTTGGAAAGGGGAGAAAGTGTGCTTTACAATGGTATTGATATTACAGTTGATCTGGAAGTACTACGTTTTTGGGGGCGCTAAAATAAGGTCAGCGATGTAGATTCCAAGAACACAGGATGAGATGTTACTATCCTTTGTGCAAGCACTTCCAAGAGTTAATGAACAGTGAGCCTGGTGAAATTTGGGGAGCGCATCGTCAGTAGTGTACCTTTGGTTCCTAGGGTGTTTCGGCCTTTCACACTATTCACCCTTCCCAAAAGGCGGCCAGCGACAGGGTGATCAATCCTACACTTGCGTCCCATTCCCAATTAGTCATAGGAGTTGCCTTGTTGTTGATAGCCAACAATCCCATGGGACTATGCATGGCAGGGGCGTCCTCCTCCCTGAGTCAAGCATTGTTGACCGCATACTTCCTGGCCCTCTCACTTCGGGGCCCAGCTGGGGTCTTTCCTCTTCATCCAGAGCCACTGACTGCTGCCTTCTGCCGCCTCCGATACAGCTTTGATTGCCGAACGCTGGCTCTGGCACTTAATTCCCAGGTCTCTAAGCAGTCTGGTTGTAGATGTTGCCACAAAACCTCTGCAAATACAAATAGCTCCTTGTTTTTGCTTCTCAACCTCGACGTTAGATAGCTAGCTAACATTAAGTTAACGTTACTATGAACTTTAACGTTAACGTTAACGAACTTTATGCAAATGACAATCTATGACTCATAGCATACGTATAGGTGAATCGTTGTGACATGATATACGAGTGAGAGTGTAATCAATGTTTAACTACGTTAAAAAAATAACTATAGCTACTGAAACAGATTATGTCGTGTTGGTGTGTTTTTGAGGAAGAACATTGTTTGCATCCATGAACTAGCTAGCTTTTTTACGACCAGCACTGTCCGGAGTAGTGATGGGCATTCCGGCTCTTTTCAGTGAGCCGGCTCGTTCGGCTCAACTCACCAGCTCTTTTGGCTCTCAAACGGCTCTTTAAAAAAAACACGTTTTGTATTTTTTCAAGTCAAACAATTTGCGATACTTTGACTATGATTGGTGTTAAAATAATTCTAATTAAATTATTAAATTAAATCATACTCTACTTTTTTTTTTTTTTTTTACCTTTATTTAACCAGGCAAGTCAGTTAAGAACACATTCTTATTTTCAATGACGGCCTGGGAACAGTGGGTTAACTGCCTGTTCAGGGGCAGAACGACAGATTTGTACCTTGTCAGCTCGGGGGTTTGAACTCGCAACCTTCCAGTTACTAGTCCAACGCTCTAACCACTAGGCTACGCTGAAAAAGAATGCTATTAAACATTTCCATTTAAAGTATAACTTTGTAATGTATATAAACAAAGTGCATATCAATCTGAACATTCAAAACGAATACAATCTGAACAGCATAAAATAATATTGCACCATATCAAAGAAAAATAAATCACAATTTGCAAAACTGCAGCATCCCACAAATTGAAATAAATGTTAAAAAGAATGATAAAGTATAACTTTTTAAATATATATATAAACAAAGGTCATATAAATGAACAATTCAAAACGAATACAATCTGAACAACATAATAATATAATATTGCACCATGTCAAAGAAAAATAAGGAACAATGTGCAAAACTGCAGCATCCCACTTAACACATTAAACTGGTCCCTTTTTCTCTCTCGCTTCTTTATTGCCATGTTATAACCAGCAGCACACAGCAATGCTGACCATATTTTGCTTTTATGAGAGGTTTGCATTCAGAAATACAAGCTGAATGTAAAGGGGGCTGATGGGGCTGATGCATTTTCTTCTCAGTAATTATTTGTCCCGTTTTCGAGAAGACCCTCTCAGAGGGAACGGATGTGGCCACTATGCAGAATCTCCCTGTCGTGACTTTAGTAGGCCCTGGGTAGACAGAGGCCTTGTTCTTACACCAGCTCAGAGGATCTGCAGATCTTTGGAGGAGGGGCTCCATTATGGCATCTGTTGAGGGATTCCTTCGTGCTGCATCCCCAGTTGCTCTCTCGTCAAACAGCATCCAAACAGCAGCCGTTTGTGGCACTACTGCTGGTTCTTCTGCTCCATCTGATCCCTCTTCTTCCTGTTGCCCTGGTGCCTGAGCCAGCTGACTGCTGGGGATGTCCCTCCCTGCTGCTGAGGTTATTCTTTGAAGAGCCTCATCAATCGCTCTGGCATCACTGAAGGCTAACTTCTTAAACCTGGGGTCAAGTGCAGCGGTTTCTGATAGCACGTGATTATATTCCATTCTGTGGAACTTTCTGTCCATTGATGAACATAGGGTGTCCATCAACTCTGTCACATGTCCTGTGGTTACATTTGCTTCTCTCTGGCGGCTGGCTGTGATTTGCTGCAGACCTTTACACAGGAGTATCATTTTTTAGGCTGTCACATAGCAGAAAAGAGAGAACAGTACCTTATTAGTTCAGGTTCATGTTTTGTCCACAGATACTACATTCTCATATACATATATAATACTGGATTAAATAATGATGTAGTAATAACTGCTTACTGTATCTCTCTCCACTGATCTCCATAGTGACCTGCTCAAAGGGTTCCAGGACTCCACCACCTCTCATTACTCTTGGGTCAGAGCATCAACAGGTGCATTGACATTGGCCAGGGTAGAGATGATGGCATCTTTTGACTCAAGAAACCGCTTCAGCATATAAAATGCTGAATTCCACCTTGTAGTGCAGTCTTGTTTAGGCCTCAGCTCAGGCATTCCCATCTGGCATTGTGTAGACCTTAGTTTTTCAGCACCTACTGTGCTCCTGTGGAAGTATTCCACAGCTGCTTTCACTTTGTCCACAGTGGGCTTCATCACTGTCAGAGCACCTCTTACGATCAGGTTGATTGTGTGGGCAAGACATGGATGATGTGTCCAGTTGAACATTTTCATGGCTTTGGTTATGTTAGCTGCATTGTCGTTAACACAACAGACCACTTTTCCATCTACTTGCCATTCTCTGGCCACTCTCAACAGTTCCTCTGCCAATTTCTCTGAGGTGTGTCTGTCGCTGAACTCAAAGCAGTCCAGAAGACAGCTAGACATCGAAAAATCTTCAATGAAGTGACAGGTAACCGACATGTAAGAAGTGGTTTCCCTTGATGTCCAGCAGTCAGTGGTAAGGCAAACTGCAGTAGGTTTTTGGACTCCTTCCCATACTGAAGCATGTGTGCTCTCGTACAGTTGTGGAATAAGTGATTTTTGAAAGGGCTTTCCTGCTTGGAATTGTGTATATTGGATTTAGACTATTGCTATAATTTCTAAAACCACAATCAAAAATGGCTGGAAATTGGTGGCAATCATTTTAGCCTGCTCTTAAATGCAAGTAAAACTAAATGCATGCTCTTCAACCGATCGCTGCCCGCCCGTCCAGCATCACTACTCTGGACGGTTCTGACTTAGAATATGTGGACAAATACATATACCTATGTGTCTGGTTAGAATGTAAACTCTCCTTTCAGACTCACATGAAACTGGCTCTCATGAGGACCGCTACAGGAAAGGAAGGCCCAGAGTTATCTCTGCTGCAGAGGAAAAGTTCATTAGATTTAATTGCACCTCAGATTGCAGCCCAAATAAATGCTTCACAGAGTTCAAGTAACAGACACATCTCAACATCAACTGTTCAGAGGAGACTGCATGAATCAGGCCTTCATGGTTGAATTGCTGCAAAGAAACCACTACTAAAGGACACCAATAATTAATAAGAATCTTGCTTGGGCCAAGAAACACGAGCAATGGACATTAGACCGGTGGGAATCTGTCCTTTGGTCTGATGAGTCCAAATTTGAGATTTTTAGGTCCAACCGCCGTGTCTTTGTGAGACGCAGAGTAGGTGAACGGATGATCTCCGCATTTATGGTTCCCACCGTGAAGCATGGAGGAGGAGGTGTGGGGGTGCTTTGCTGGTGACACTGTCAAGTGATTTATTTAGAATTCAAGGCACACTTAACCAGCATGGCTACCACAGCATTCTGCAGCGATACCCCATCCCATCTGGTTTGCACTTAGTGTGACTATCATTTGTTTTTCAACCGGACATCTCCAGGCTGTGTAAGGGCTATTTGACCAAGAAGGAGAGTGATGGAGTGCTGCATCAGATGACCTGGCATCCGCAATCTCCTGACCTCATCCCAATTGAGATGGTTTGGGATGAGTTGGACCGCAGAGTGAAGGAAAAGCAGCCAACAAGTGGTCAGCATATTTTGGAAATCCTTCAAGACTGTTGGAAAAGCATTCCAGGTAAAGCTGGTTGAGAGAATTGTTGACCGGGGCACCTCTATTTGGGTAGAAATTTGACGAACTGACTTGTGGGAAAGGTGGCATCCTATGACAGTGCCACTTTGAAAGTCACTGAGCTCTTCAGTACTGCCAGTGTTTGTCTATGGAGATTGCATGGCGGTGTGCTCAATTTTATACACCTGTCAGCAACGAGTGTGGCTGAAATAGCCGAATCCACTCATTTGAAGGGTTGTCCACATACTTTTGGTGATGTCGTGTAGTTTCCGCCGTTGCAAAAATCGAGGAGTCGATTCGTTGCAGAATCGAAGCTTGACATCCCAGAAATTGGAGTCGACGGGCAAGGAATCTATTATTTTGGAGTTGACTCCCCACCACTAGGTGCTTGTAGGTGGGGCTGAATTGGACTACTTATCTCAGCTCATCTTAAGCTTCCATCTATGAATGAGATTGCTTTATGGAAAGAAACACCATGAACACTCCACTACGGATGTTTGGTATGTGACCATCACTGTCAAACTCTGCACATTTGCTAGAATTTGTGTGTACAATCTCTGGACTTCCTTTCCTTACCATTTGTTTGTTTCATTTGTGCAGTTCTTCTGACTCTACCCTGCTACAGCGCACATGGTAAGTGGAAAGCACTGTCATCTCTTGCATCTGTTTGTATGAATTAAATGGGGCCAGTTGTTGAGAGGTGTAGGGCTGTGTGGGCCACTATTCTGCCTCTCAGATTGATGTGTGTACAGTAGACATCAGAGATGATATTGTAATGTGGGATACTATTCTGCCTCTCAGATTTATGTGTGTACAGTATACAGCAGAGATAGTATTGTAATGTGGGCTACTACTCTCACTCTCAGATTGATGTGTGTACAGTATACAGCAGAGATAGTATTGTAATGTGGGCTACTACTCTGCCTCTCAGATTGATGTGTGTACAGTAGACAGCAGAGATAGTATTGTAATGTGGGCTACTACTCTGCCTCTCAGATTGATGTGTGTACAGTAGACAGCAGAGACAGTGTTGTAATGTGGGCTCCTCTTCAGTTACAATAATCCCCAGTGGAATACATTATTACTTATTGTTCTGTGGTTTGGACTTCGGAGTAAAAGCATAATTCATTTATTCCCGGTACGGGACCTATATGTGCTTGCTATATTATTACATATATAATCCCTATAATTAAATCAATAGGGTCTCTGTGGACATAGTTGTAAAGATTTGTCATTTCACTTTTAAAATGCATTACCTTTTATTGTGGCGTAAACACAACCAGTTTTGACGTTTTCATCTGATTGTCAAACTGTCACTTCAAAGGGCTCCTTTACCAGGCTAGCAGCGCACGTTCATCCACTTCCTACCATATTTCAAGCCTCCAAACAGTGGTGAATGGAAAGAGACATCTGTTACACAAAACACCAAAGAAGTGTAATGATATTTGCCGATTGTCATTAGGCCAGAATTGATGTGTCCACTCCTAGGCAGCGTGTGAGTTTCAAGTTAGGGGAAGCTAATGTTCACCATAAAAATGCACCTTTATAATAAAGCATTACATGCGTCATCACATTTGCAGACTTATGTAAGATAGCCTACTATTCCTAAGGTGATCTGTGCATTGGATATTCATAATTTAGGCTAATATAACTCAGTCACTGTTCACAAAATGACCGTTCAATGCTTGGCTGAACGTGTACGGTAGAGTTGGCCTAGGCTATAGCAGATACATTTCTTATACAATATGTTCTTTGCCCGTGAAGAATTTGGCCTTTTATAAACACATTCCATGCAATTCTACTTCACTTTATATGACTGGAGACATTGAAATAATCGTTTTTGATTAGACAAATGACAGGGTAGTCTACTCTGCTGACACTTACAAACAGATCAGTAAAAACAATGTCTGATTAGGGCTTGGTGGAATGGCCAAAATATCATGTCACGGTATAAAAAAAAAGGTATTTTATGTTTTTGAATAATAAAAGTTATACAATTGCTTTGAGTAGTGCGTGACCCTAGGCTGGCAACACATACATTCTATGTGATTTCAATGAGTCTTTCCCCATGCTGATTGTTTTACAGTATACTGTTCAATTCAACTTCAACCCAAAATGACTTTCTGCATTTTCATCAATTTCTGCCTTTCCATCACTCATTTGAGGTAATTCCCATACTGCCTTGTAGGGCTGCACGATATGAGCAAACAATCCAGGCCTTATTTTTGACCAACTGTTGCAATTGAGATGTTATTAGCGATTTAGCTCAAAACACTTGGGTGAACTGTTGGAATCATGGAAGTATGATGGTTATTCTAATTCTATAGTTAGACTATAATAGTGGACACTTTGAATACAGTGTTGTTGGACATGACAACGAATGAAAATGCCAAAAATTATTGTGACAGGGTAGGAACCGAAGTGTTAGTAACTGTTTCCTAGGGGACCCTATAATCTTTGGCTATATTTAATGTTTTTTCTTAGCTACTTTATGTAGCTAACATATTCACGCTTTGTGTATTCCTCTTTGATTTAGAAGATACTGTTGCGCAAACAAGATATATCAGGCTGTATAGCTAGTTACTTTTGCTCTGATTCAGTACATGTATTAACTAGCTAGCCAGCTAACTAGCGATTAGCATTAGCAGCTAACACAATGTAGGCCCAACTTGCTAAGGAAAGACAAACTAGCCGTTTGCAGATGGAAGAAACTCACCTTTCCACATTTTGTCTCGTTACAGCCTTATTCTAAAATGGATGGGAAAAAATGCCCCCATCACCAATCTACACAATTACCCCATAATGACAAAAGCTATTTTTTTTTTTTGCAAATTTATTTTAAAAATGAAATAACACATTTACATAAGTATTCAGGCCCTTTAAGCAGTACTTTGTTGAATCACCTTTGGCAGCGATTACAGCCTTGAGTCTTCTTGGGTATGATGCTACAAGCTTGGCACACCTGTATTTGGGGAGTTTTTACCATTATCTGCAGATCCTTTCAAGCACTGTCAGATTGGAGCATCACTGCACAACTATTTTCAGGTTTCTCCAGAGATGTTTGATTGGGCTCTGGCTGGGCCACTCAAGGACATTCAGAGACTTGTCCCAAAGCCATTCCTGCGTTGTCCTGTTGGAAGGTGAACCTTCGCCGCAGTCTGAGGTCCTGAGTGGTCTGGAGCAGGCTTTTCCTCGATCCTGATTAGTCTCCCAGTCTCTGCTGCTGAAAAACATCCCCACAGCATGATGCTGCCACCACCATGCTTCACTGTAGGGATGATATTGGCCAGGTGATGAGCGGTGCCCGCATTCCTCCATACGTGACGCTTGGCATTCAGGCCAAAGAGGTAAATATTGGTTTCATCAGACCAGAGAATCTTGTTTTCTCATGGTCTGAGAGTCCTTTAGTTGCCTTTTTGGCAAACTCCAAGCGGGCTGTCATGTACTTTTTACTGAGGAGTGGTTTCTGTCAGGCCACTCTACCATGAAGGCCTGATTGGTGGAGTGCTGCAGAGATGGTTGTCCTTCTGTAAGATTCTCCCATCTCCGCAGAGGAACTCTGGAGCTCTGTCAGAGTGACCATCGGGTTCTTGGTCACCTCCCTGACCCAAGGCCCTTTTCCCCCGATTGCTCAGTTTGGCCTGGCGGACAGCTCTAGGAAGACTCTTGGTGGTTCCAAACATCTTCCATTTCAGATTGATGGAGGCCACTGTGTTGTTGGTGACCCTCGATGCTGAACACTAGTGGATGCACATTAAGAAGCAAAGGGAAAACATTGTTGTTGTCATCAACATTGTTGCATGTGTTGCATTGACCATGCAGACTGAAAGCAAGTGTGTCAGGGTCGTGGAACAACAAATTCGCTCCATGAGTAAAAGGGGGACGGTTTATATGGAAAGCGGCATGGAGAGAGTGAGATGACTCAAGTAATGGAGTAAACATTTAACAAACCAAAATCAAATACTGTTATAGAAGGTAATGTAAAAACCCAAACCGGTTTGTGCATCAATACTGGTGTATCATAAAATACAGTATAGTAGACTTCCATCTAAACTGGAAGAGGAAATTATTGTCCAAAAACAAACGTTTTTAAGTGGCATTGACACAACAGTGATGAGAGTGAATATGCACACTCACCGGGGATATGGCCGATGCTCTCCACTGGTGCCAATATCCTAAGATAGGCTACAGGCCTACTGTTCGCTCAATTAAGTTGAGAATTTTGATAACTTTCAAGACAGATTAGAGTTTTTTCATTGCCTTCTCTTTCCAGCAATAGCCATTTGCTTTCCAAACTACATTACTTATACAAAAGTACTGTATGTGGACACCCCTTCAAGCTCACAGAACGGGACCGCCTAGTGCTGAAGCGGGTAAAAAATGGTCTGTCCTTGGTTGTAACACTCAATACCGAGTTCGAACTGCCTCTTGGAAGCAACGTCAGCACAATAACTTTTTATCGGGAGCTTCATGATATGGGTTTCATAGCCGAGCAGCCGCACACCAGCCTAAGATCACCATGCCAAACGTTGGCTGGAGGGGTGTAAAGTTCGCCGCCATTGGACTCTGGAGCAGTTGAAACGTCTTGTCTGGAGTGATGAATCACACTTCACCATCTGGCAGTACGACAGACGAATCTGGGTTTGGCGGGTGCCAGGAGAACGCTACCTGCCCAATGCATAGTGTCGACTGTAAAGTTTGGTGGATGAGGCATAATGGTCTGGGGCTGTTTTTCATGGTTCGGGCTAGGCCCCTTAGTTCCAGTGAAAGGAAATCCTAACGCGACAGCATACAATGACACTCTAGACAATTTTGTGCTTCCAACTTTGTGGCAACAATTTGGGGACCAACACTTTACATGTTGTGTTTACATTTCTGTTCATTGTAGCTAGTTGAAAAGTGACGTACATGTGTGTCAAGTATGGAAAATGTGTGCTAGACATCCGGCAAAACAAAACGCATATGCATCTGGTGGACTTCGGGCATTACTTTCACCCCTGTGCATCATGTACCTTACTTCCCTGACAGAGTTCTGCTTGTATAGCGATATCTGCAATCTGCGATAAACAAAAATATGAATGCAATAAAAGTCCTCCGAAATTTTCCCAACACACAAAAAGCTTATTTCTGACACATTTGGTGCACAATTGTGTTTACGTCCCTGTTAGTGAGCATTTCTCCTTTGCCAAGATAATCCATCCACCTGACAGGTGAGGCATATCGATAAGCTGATTAAACAGCATGATCACGACACAGGTGCACCTTGTGCTGGGGAGGCCACTCTAAAGTGTGCTAGGTGTTGAGTATTTCTGTCTGTAATAAATAAAGCCCTTTTATGGGAAAAAAAAACTATTCTGATTGGCTGGGTGATAGAGGAAAATATAGTTTAGATAATCAATTATGTATACATTAATGATTAGAACCCTTCTATGCTAATACTTATGTTATGATTTGAAAAGTATGGGTTCTTAATTGTACTGTTACTGAAAATGTAAGCAGAAATGAATTGTGTCTGTGTCTCCTGGGAAAGGGATAAGATCGTTTTTCAAACTGATGAGAATGTTTTGGTTGGATTCCATTAGGGGAGAGGAGTTTATCCTTTAGACAGGTTGGAATGTAGATTTATGAGGGGAGTGAAACTATCTCCAGGACCGAATACTACGCCATTGTAAGGCTGGGAGAGGGGGTGTAACTGATGATGTCATTTTATGTCTTCTTTAGCTTTAAAATGTAATGTTCTTTGTATTTTGGACCAGTACTCATCAAGAATAAATGCTGAACTTGTTTTTAAGACTGGTCTCGTGCTAATTCATGCAAATGATAAACTTACAACTTATCATGAATTAGAAATGAGTGTGAATTTAATTGGATTTGGCAATTAAACATAAAGGAATTTAGAATTCCTCTATCACTGGGCCTGGCTCCCAAGTGGGTGTGTCTATGGCCTACCAGGCCCACCCATGTCTGCGCCCCTGCCCAGTTATGTGAAATCCCTAGATTAGGGCCTAATTTATTTATTTAAATTGACTGATTTCCTCATATGAACTGTAACTCAGTAAAATTGTTGAAATTGTTGCATGTTGCGTCTTATATTTTTGTTCAGTATAGATAGTAAGTCAGTGAAATGAGTTGTCATCATTACTCTAAACAGTATAGCCTCTTAGGGCATACTAGTGGATGTGTTTTTTATAGTTGCTGTGGAGATATTAAGCCTGCAGAGAACTTTAAGGAGCGCTAACCCCAGCCATAGGTACCGTTGCTTCCTGACAATACCTTATTCAGTTTTTCAGGCATTTTATCATCAAATTATCTTTATGCGTTTTATCCTAATCAACTTCAGTCACTGATAGGCAGTTGTAATATGCGATTTTTAAAGCAATGAATTATTCAGTGCTTTACTTTTCTTTTCTTTTTTTTACTCTAAAGCAATTTACAGTTACAATATTTTCTTAGTGTGTGTTTTGCAAATATCACACTTAGATTAACAGCATAACCTGAGGAAGCTTTTCACAGAATACGTAGCCAGGACATTGTCTTGATGTGGGGATGTTACTTGTCTCACAGGGCAGATCAATCCTTTTGGAATTCCAGTCTCCGTCCATGCTGGGAAGTTCTACGGCACGTGAGTATAGCAAGTGCCCTTATTGTCTCTGCTCTGGTTAGAAGCTGCCCTTGGGCCCAGATCTTTAGTGGGGATATGCAAAACTGACCTTAGAACAGTGTTTAGGGGCAACTTCAACCTACTACCTTTCTTTAATTAAGATGTGTCATCATGATGTAACTGTATGTGTGTGCATTGTGACTCCACTTTGTCTATGTCTAGTTTATGTGCTGCATATAGATGAAGATAATGCCCTCTAGACATGAAGATGAGCCTCTGCCTTTCAGATCTCCCAGAGATCACGTCTGCGGCGGGGTTAATTATAGCGGTCTAGATTTCACCTGCTGTGAAGGAGCACGGCATAAAGGGGCGGGGCTGTCCTGCTGTGGAAAAAGGGCCTTCAGCCTCACCCAGGCTTCCTGCTGTACCTATTCACTTGAACCTGGTAACTGGGTTAAAATCATACTTTTTTCAGCACCTCCTGAATTTGAATTGATATGCTGTGTGGGTGTTTATCTGTGATTCAACCATTGCAGGTCAACTGACTCTGAATGTAAGCCAGCTGGTGTCAGATTGCTGTGGGTTGAGGGCCTACGACCCACTCAACCAACTGTGTTGTGACTCACGGATCCTGAACAGGACCCAACCCCATGCCAAGTGTTGTGGAAAAGGTCAGTGAGGTGCAGTCTATTGACATGTTTGCTGTCATCATTGATGATGTAGCTGTGTTTGTTTTATTCTCCCCATAGGCAATAACAGAGGTGGTGTTGTAGTGTGCATTTCAAACTGTCCTTTTCAAACTGCCTACATCAGGCAATATATTGTTACCACACTCTGCAGTCTATTAAAGCCAAAAAAGGTGAACATGCTTGTGTTCCTTGCTAGAAACCTTTAGGTATATCGTGCTTTTTTTATTGCACTTTTTATTTGTTAAATTTTCAAACGCCTATATTCACAGACGTCTTCCTCTAAATAAATGTAGCCTAGGCTAGAATATTCTGTTGTGTGCCATAAACTTATTTGCACTGTCATTTATTTGGTTAATTTCGTACTTGTTTTGTTTACTTTATTGGTTTTGTAATTTGTTGCCTATCCAAATGTGGGTTTATAGGCAACGTTTATTTTTTGTTCCAGTTTTAGGTTTGTTTTTGTTCCAGGTTTGCAAGGATTTTCCGGCAGCACGCAACTTGTTTTTCCAAAAAGTTTTGGTCAAGTGGAGGCCCATTAGAATAATCTATCTTGCAATTGTTGGTTCTCTCTCTCTCATTATTACCATATCATACTTTTATTTAGACTATTCACAAGCATAACTTTCTGAGATAGAACTTGGTTACTGGCCTCTTATATTCATTTGAAAGTTGATCATGAAAGATATGCTTGGACCAACAAGTCACATTCAAATAAAATGGGGAATGGGATAAAAAAGCCATTCGAGAGGCCCATGATCATCCGACATTGGAGAGGTGAGTGAGATAAATGTTATCTGGTCATCTCCCTGACCAAGGCCCTTCTCCCCCGATTGCTCAGTTTGGCCGGTCGGCCAGCTCTAGGAAGATTCTTGGTGGGTTGAAACTTCTTCCATTTAAGAATGATGGAGGCTACTGTGTTCTTGGGGACCTTCAATGCTGCAAAAATGTTTTGGTACCCTTCTCCGCATCTCTACGGACAATTCCTTCAATCTCATGGGGTGGTTTTTGCTCTGACATACACTGTCAACTGTGGGACCTTATATAGACATGTGTGTGCCTTTCCAAATCATGTCCAATCAATTGAATTTACCACAGGTAGACTCCACTGAAGTTGTAGAAACATCTCAAGGATGATCAATGGAAACAAGGCTAGTCTTCCCAAGGGCATAAACAGAGGTGGTGTTGTATAGTGTATATTTTAGACTTGGCTCTCAAACTGTATTTCCCAGTGGCGGTCTGTCTACTCAGAATGCTGTTTGGGAGATGTTTCCCGATTCTCATTGTGACAACCACCTTCACCTCACGGCTTCTGTGTTCACTCACTCCCCTTCACAATGTCAAGCTTGTAAGACTGTAGCACTTGAAAGCTCTTGAGTTCTTTTAAACAGTAAATCTCATCAATTGTTATTACCTGTCCCACAGAGCCTTACGATGAAGACCACCAGCTTTGCTGTGGAAATATTATCGAAGGAAGGAAGGTCCTGGCCAAAATGTCCAGTCACCACTGATGCTGTGGAGACCACCAGTTTGACCAGCAAAGCCACTGCTGCTGCTCTGAAACACTATCCCCAGAGCCTCTCAATGCAAGCTGCTGTGCATCATCAAGTTCTAATGTTAGTAAAAAGCAAACCTGCTAGTTTTGTATGGCTGTAATGAAACTTCACATTATGATCGTTTGTCATCTTTGTGTGTATTTTGTTCTCTCTTTTTTTTCAGCTGAGGGGAATTGATGCGAGTTCTCCAAACTGGTAAAGGTTGCCTTCATCCGTATAAAGAACCTCACTTTTATTTATTCAATGTTCCATTCAACCATTTCATTAACAGTCAGGGTTTCAAATAATAATTTTGATGTCTCAGTTGCTAAAAGCCACATTGGGGGTGGCATCCGTTTCAAATTATGCAATATCATTCAAAGAACTACCACTACATGTCAATAGATTTCAAATTAACTGAACAATCTGCAGGTGTCAGGGATTACTTTATTTTCCTTGTGGCTTTTGGCCGAGGCCCGAGATATTGAATGGCCTGCCAACAAGCACAAGAAGGGAGTTTAACTGGTAACCTTTTGTCTGTAGAAAAAGAGTGGTGCAATAATTAGAAACTTGTTTGGTTTTTCACAACTATGCTTGTGTTTGTGTACATATACGTTTATTGTTTATGTATGTGTAGGTGCATGTTGTTGTATTGCATCTCTCTCGCTCTCTGCATGCCTCCAGTATGCCAGGGGAGAGGCCCTGTGGTCGAGGTGCCTGTTTTAACCCAACAACAGAGGGTTGCTGTGAGAACCCTACATCTCTCCAAGGGAAGCGTTACTTGCGTCACCAGACCTGCTGTGAAGGAATACTCAGCCGCAACCCATGTAAGACAGCACAAGGTGTCCGACTAGTTTTATTTTTTATTTTGTTTTTGTATCGGAGGCTGGTGGGAAGAGCTATAGGTGGACAGGCTCATTGTAATGGCTGGATTGGAATAAATATGATGGTGGCAAACATATGGAAACACATGTTTGACTCCGTTTCATCTATTCTATTCCAGCCATTACATATCTTCATATAGCTTCTCCCACCAGCCTCCTCTGATGTGCATGTACACTGAGTGTACAAAACATTAGGAATACTCGCTCTTTCCATGACATAGACTGACCAGGTTGAAAGCTATGATCCCTTATTGATGTAATTTCTTAAATCCACTTCAATCAGTGTAGATGAAGGGGAGGAGATGGGTTAAAACCTCTTAGATGTAAAGTCCCTTTGTTTATAAATCGATCTGTGGACCCCGTAGATCGAAATGGCTTGCATTGAGCGATAGCCCTGGTTCCACCTGGTTCTTTAGCCTGTGTGACATAGGATGTGAAATCTGAAACCACTTGAAGCATGGGATGTCCCTCCTAGCGTTTCAATCACTCTTCTTACTGTCCATCAATTCCTGGCTAAACCCTACATCCCAGCCACTGACAATGCACATGCTTGCAATGGGGTTGGGCCATGTCTGGAATGACACATCATCCCATCGACCTGTCCAAGCATTGTTGATCTATGATTGTATCGTCAATTTATTTTTACCCGGGGCAGGGGGAGAGCGAGTTGTTGTATTGCCTAGCAACACAGTAAAGGATCTGTAATGCAGCCTGAGACTGTGCACAAACGTGTGGTGGCAAAACATTGTAAAAGAGGTTGAACTGCACGTGAAGTCCTGGCCAGCATGTTAAGTGAATGGCACACCACCAAAGCAGGTCCCCGCAGTCAGAAAAGAGCTACCATCTAAACCATGGCAGATCCTAGCCACCTCCTCGTAAAAACAGATTAGAATAAACTGTTATTTGTCACATGCGCCGAATACAACAGGTGTTCACCCTCCACCATACTTTACAGTTGCGATTAAGTTTTTTTCTCCACAGATAGTGTTGTGTGTTCCTTCCAAACAACACAACTTTAGTTTAATTTGTCCACAGAATATTGCCATGAGTGCTGTTGAATATCCAGGTGCTCTTTTGCTAACTTCAGATGTGCAGCAATGGTTTTTTTGGACAGCAGTGGCTTCTTCCACGGTATCCTCCCATGAACACCATTCTTGTTTAGTGTTTTATGTATCATAGACTCGTCAACAGAGATGTTAGCATGTTCCAGAGAGTTCTGTAAGTCTTTAGCTGACACTAGGCTTCTTCTTAACCTCATTCAGCATTCTGCGCTGTGCTCTTGCAGTCGTCTTTGCAGGACGGCCACTCATAGGGAGAGTAGCAACAGTACTGAAATTTCTCAATTTTATAGACAATTTGTCTTACCGTGGACTGACCTTTAGAGATACTTTTGTAACCCTTTCCAGCTTTATACGAGGCAACCATTCTTAATCTTCTGAGATCTCTTTTGTTCAAGGCATGGTTCACATCAGGCAATGCTTCTTGTGGATAGCAAACTCAAATTTCGTGAGTGTTTTTTAATGAGGCAGGGCGGCTCTAACCAAAATCGCCTAACTCGTCTCATTGATTCGACTCCAGGTTAGTTGACTCCTAACTCCAATTAGCTTTTGGAGAAGTCATTAGCCTAGGGGTTCAGATACTTTTTCCAACCTACACTGTGGATGTTTAAATTATGTATTCAATATAGACAAGAAAAATATAATAATTTGTGTCAATAGTTTCAGCACACTGTGTTTGTCTATTGTTGTGATTTAGATGAAGGTCAGATCAAATTTTATGTCAAATTTATGCAGAAATCCAGGTAATTCCAAAGGGTTCAGATACTTTGTCTTGCAACTGTAGGTTAAATTATCGTCTGTCGCATCACGGTGTTATTGCCATTGACGATGTCTATCAAACATCGTTGATTTCTGATTTATATCGTAATATTGTCCAACCCTAGCCCTCAATCCTTACATCATAGCACATTGAGTTTGATTTACAGCCATTCATCTAAAATAATTCATAGATTTTAAACAAAAAATGTTATGTTCGTCATAGATGGACAACATTGATATGGGGTGAAAGGCGGGTTCCTAACAAGTTCAGGAAGCCAAGCAAGAGCTCTGTGATGTTTACAGCAGTGGGAGCAAGAGGGACTTTTAGAAAATATGTACATTTCTCTAACACTAAACATACAAATATGTATTTTACAGTTATAAGGAAGGTGAAATCTCATAGTTAGTGGTTTTATAATTGTATTATACGATATTTAGAAAGCTGTGTGCTTAGGGTTGTTGTCCTGTTGGAATGTGAACCTTTGCCCCAGTCTGAGGTCTTCAGTGCTCTGGAGAAGGTTTTCGTCAAGGATCTCTCTGTACTTTGCTCTGTTCATCTTTCCCTCGATCCTGACTAGTCTCCCAGTCCCTGCCACTGAAAAACATCCCCACAGCATGATGCTGCCACCATCATGCTTCACCATAGGGATGGTGCCAGGTTTCCTCTAGATGTGACTCATCAAACCAGAGAATCTTGTTTGTCATGGTCTCTCAGACACATGTCCTTTAGGTGTCTTTTGGCAAACTCCAAGTGTGCTCTCATGTGCCTTTTACTAGGGGTGGCTTCAGGCCACTTCCATAAAGGCCTGATTGGTGGAGTGCTGCAGAGATGGTTGTCCTTCAGGAAGGTTCTCCCATCTCCAAAGAGGAACTCTGGAGCTCAGGTTCTTGGTCACCTCCCTGACCAAGGCCCTTCTCCCCCCAATTGCTCAGTTTGGCCGGGCAGCCAGCTCTAGGAAGAGTCTTGGTGGTTCCAAACTTCTTCCGTTTTAAGAATGATGGAAGACACTGTGTTCTTGGGGACCTTTAATGATGAAGACATTTTTTGGTACCCTTCCCCAGACCTTTGCCTTGGCACAATCCTGTCTTAGGGACAATTTATTTGACCTCATGGCATGGTTTTTGCTCTGACATGCACAGTCAACTGTGGGACCTTATATAGACAAGTGTGTGCCTTTCCAAATAATGTCCAGTTAGTTGAATTTACCACAGGTGGACTCCAATCAAGTTGTAGAAACATCAAGGATGATCAATGGAAACAGATGCACCTGAGCTCAATTTCAATTCAATTTCGAGTCTCATAGCAAAGGGTCTGATTACTTATGTAAATAAGGTATTTCTTCTTTTCTTTATACGTTTGCAATCATTTCTAAAAACCTGTTTTCGGTTTGTCATTGTGGGGTATTGTGTGTAGATTGAGGAGGAAAATAATCAATTTGATCCATTTTAGAATAAGGCTGTAACGTAACGAAATGTTGGAAAAGTCTAGGGGTCTGAATACCGCAGTAAGTTCTATAGATGTCTATAGCAAACAAGTATTTTTTCATGTGAGTCATCACCATCTCTGTCCTCCCTCCTTCCCATCTGTCTAACCAGGTCCCTACAATGTTGCTAGCTGTGGCTCTCAGGTTTACAATCCAGATATCAACATCTGCTGTGCCGGGCAGATTTCTCACAGGGTGCTTGGGAAAAACCTGGTGAGTCCATTAGCCCACAGAGCTTAGGCCTACAGCTAAATTTAGTTCACTGAACCTCCTCCGCAACATAAAAATGTGCTAACCTCAGTCAAATGAATGTATCATCCACCCACTTGTTGAGTAGTTGTTTGTCAAGGCATGAAGACAATGCTGTACTGTAAATGGATGTGTTTGTAAAAAAAAAAATGTTAATGGTCAAAATAACTAAAAGTGTCAAACTATACGTTGTCCACAGACTAGTTTCAATACACTCAGAATGTTTGAGTGCTGTTTGATCTAAAAGTCTATCAGGGAGAAAATCTGCCCCATGATTTGCCAGTAACAAGGACTATTTGTAGTGGTGAGAGCTTTACTTTGGCTATATGCTGTACTATATGCTGTCAGTTTAGTCTGCACAGTTATTTACTTAAGCCCCATTCCGCAACCAATTAAAGTAGTACAGCCCCTCTATAGTGTGAGAGTGTACCTGACGAGTAACGAGAGCTCTCTTTGGGTCTCTTTTCTATCACGGCACTCTGTCGGTAGAAGATGTGTACACAGGTTTACTGGAAAGAAAATCAGACTTTCTTTTCTAGCGTTTTGACTTTCTTTTGTGATTGTGTGTGAATTTTGTGTATTTGCATGCTATGGTTTGTGAGTGCATGAAGTTGTCTGTATGTGTGTGTGTCTGTTATTTGTGTGTGCGCGTGTGTTGATACCCTGCTGACTGGTGTGTGTCTCTCCCAGTGCTGCGGTAAAACTCCCTATGCTGTAGAGGACCGACGGGTGCTGTGCTGTAACCAGATGTTGTACCTTGGGGTGGAGGCTGGGCACCAGTGCTCCCCAGGTGGCCACTTGTATCTGCCATCCCGTGAAATTGTGTGTGAGTCACGCGTTCATCTCAACAATTCAGGCAAACACTGCTGTGGAGAAGAGACCTACAACCCTCAGGATGAAATCTGCTGCAATGGACACAAGTGAGTTGCTCTGTAGGGTGGAAACTGTAGGTAGATGAACCTAGCCAGGCAGTTTATCCCAAAGACATGGGGTTATCACTGTCTGCAAGTAGAGTTCAGAGTGCCTGAAGGCTAACGATTAGATCACTTCATCTTCAACAGACTGTATCCAGCCTCCCCTTTCCATGTGATGATACAATCCCACTAGGCACGTCAATTCAACATATCTATTCCACGTTGATTCAACATAATGTAATTGAAATGATGTGGAAACAATGTTGATTCAACCAGTGTGTGTGTGTGTGCATGTTTGTACTTTAACTAACGGTGGAAAGTATTCCCAACCATCAGACACTGGGTGTGCATCTTTGTATGTTTATGTCTGGGAAACATGAATGGATGCGACTGTAATGAAATTAAACATACCCACATTCCCAGGCCCACTACCTTCGATTTTGTAGAATTCCGTGGGCGACTAACTGCTTAATGGAATGCACCAAGTCATACAAACCACTGACTCCCAGAGGGCGTCTACCGCTGCAGCCAAAGGTCTAAAGGTCTCCTCCCATCCTGTACTTCACTTCCCTTTTTCCAGTCAGAGGCATTCAGACAGACTACCAGACATTTTAAGAGAAGTGGTATGTCTGCTTTGGGGTCTCTAAGAGGTGGCCAGACACCTCTGGGTTTGGGGGTGGGTAGTGACGCACTTCGATTTGCTTTCTTTTTGACTCTGTGGTTGAATCCCAAATTACTCCCTCATGCTTGTTTATGTCTGATTTCAAGGCATGACACATGTAACAAAGTAAATGCATCCCAAAACTTGTTCTCAACTGGCCTGCCTGTATGTCTGCTTTGGGGTCTCTAAGAGGGGGTTTGGGGGGTGGGTAGTTGTTTTTGTCTACCTAGTCCTGTTGTGTGACTTGTGCTTGACCTCGGTGTCTGACTCTAGGAGGAAGCTGGTTGATTTCTGGGGGGGGATTTGTTCATTTGAACATCATGCTTGTTTTATTATTTCAATGTGAAACATGAATTGCGTCATTCAAGTCACGAGTGTGTCCTGAAGTTGAGGGGTTGACCCTCTCTCGCTACTCTTGAGGTCACCCTCCCGAGTTTCCTCCGCAACATGTGACAACGGAGGGCCCTCAGAGCGAGTTGGCAAGCGCGAGGGGCTGGTTTATGATGGATAACGGGGTGGGAAAAGTACCCAATTGTCATACTTGAGTAAAAGTAAAGATAATGTAATAGAAAATGACTAATGTAAAAGCCATCCAGTAAAAGTCTAAAAATATTTGGTTTTAAATATACTTAAGTATCAAAAGTAAATGTAATTGCTAAAATATACTTAAGTATCAAAAGTAAAAGTATAAATAGATCATTTCAAATTCCTTATATTATGCAAACCAAACAGCCCCATTTTATATTTTATTTACGGATAGCCAGGGGCATACTCCAAAGCTCAGAGATCATTTGCAAATAAAGCATTTGTGTTTAGTGAGTCTGTCAGATCAGAGGCAGTAGAGATGACCAGGGATGTTCTCTTGATAAGTGCGTGAATTGGACCATTTTCCTGTTCTGCTAAGCATTCAAAATGTAACGGGTACTTTTGGGTGTCAGGGAAAATGTATGCAGTAAAAAGTACATTATTGTCTTTCGTAAAGTAAAAGTTGTCAAAAATATAAATAGTAAAGTACAGATATTTTGTTTAACTAGGAAACTTAGTTAAGAAACAAATTCTTATTTACAATGATGGCCTACCAAAAGGCAAAAGGCCTCCTGCGGGGATGGGGGCTGGGATTTAAAAAATAACATATAAATATAGGACAAAACACACATCACGACAAGAGAGACAACACTACATAAAGAGAGAGCTAAGACAACAACATAGCAAGGCAGCAACACATGACAACCCAGCATGGTAGCAACACAACATACCAACAACATGGTAGCAACACAACATGGTAGCAGCACAAAACATGGTCCAAACATTATTGGGCACAGACAACAGCATAAAGGGCAAGAAGGTAGAGACAACAATACATCATGTAAAGCAGCCACGACTGTCAGTAAGAGTGTCCATGATTGAGTCTTTGAATGAAGAGATTGAGATAAAACTGTCCAGTTTGAGTGTTTGTTGCAGCTCGTTCCAGTCGCCAGCTGCAGCGAACTGAATAGAGGAGCGACCCAGGGATGTGTGTGCTTTGGGGACCTTTAACAGAATGTGACTGGCAGAAGGGGGGAGTGAGGCCTAAGAGGGTTTTATAAATAAGCATCAAGAGACGGGTATACAGAGATGACCTGTTTACAGAGGAGTATAGAGTGCAGTGATGTGTTCTATAAGGAGCATTGGTGGCTAATCGGATGGCCGAATGGTAAAGAACATCTAGCTGCTCGAGAGAACCCTTACCTGCTGATATATAAATTATGTCTCCGTAATCTAGCATGGGTAGGATGGTCATCTGAATCAGGGTTAGTTTGGCAGCTGGGGTGAAAGAGGAGCGATTACTATAGAGGAAACCAAGTCTAGATTTAACTTTAGCCTGCAGCTAGCCATACTCCCAAGTACTTGTATGAGGTAACTACCTCAAGCTCTAAACCCTCAGAGGTAGTAATCACACCTGTGGGGAGAGGGGCATTCTTCTTACCCAACCACATTACTTTTGTTTTGGAGGTGTTCAGAACAAGGTTAAGGGTAGAGAAAGCTTGTTGGGCACTAAGAAAGCTTTGTTCTAGAGCATTTAACACAAAATCTGGGATATGTTCGAGTGTGCCCCTGGCTATCCGTAAATTTAAAAAACAAAAAAATGGTTCTGTCTGGTTTGCTTAATATAAGGCAAGATAGGCAGCACCTATCTGGGCCAGGGCGCTCTTGAAAAATAGATTTTAATCTTAATGAGCCCTTCCTGGTTAAATAAAACATTAAAATAATACATTTTTAAATTATTGATACTTTTACTTTTGATACATATTTTAGCAATTTTATATTTTAGCAATTACATTTACTTTTGATACTTAAGTATATTTAAAACCAAATACTTTTACTCGAGTAGTATTCTACTGAGTGACTTTCACTTGTACTTGAGTCATTTTCTATTAAGGTATCTTTACTTTTCCTCAAGTATGAGAATTGGGTACTTTTTCCACCACTGGGTTTTGGTAATCTCTCTTCATTGCTCAATCTGTTGATTCAAGCAGTCAATGAGCTAAAATAATTCATTCTTATAGCTAGACTCTCCAGATTGCATTTCTTTGAGTGCTATATTCATTGAAATATAATGGTTAAAATCCATCAAATTCTAAATAATCAGTACTTATGGCTTTGAGTTCACCGAACATGACAGCTCTTTAAAAAAGATGAATCCTTATTAATCCCTCTTCAGAGGACAAATATCTTTAAACTTTTTTTACAGCTTTTTTGCTACATAAACTCAGCAAAAAAAGAAATGTCCCTTTTTCAGGACCCTGTCTTTCAAAGATAATTCGTAAAAGTCCAAATAACTTGACAGATCTTCATTGTAAAGGGTTTAAACACTGTTTCCCATGCTTGTTCAATGAACCATAAACAATTAATGAACATGCACCTGTGGAATGGTCGTTAAGACACTAACAGTTTACAGGCAATTAAGGTCACAGTTATAAAAACTTAGGACACTAAAGAGGCCTTTCTACTGACTCTGAAAAACACCAAAAGAAAGATGCCCAGGGTCCCTGCTCATCTACGTGAACGTGACTTAGGCATGCTGCAAGGAGGCACGAGGACTGCAGATGTGGCCAGGGCAATAAATTGCAATGTCCGTACTGAGAGACGCTTAAGACAGCGCTACAGGGAGACAGGACGGGTTGACTGTCCTCATAGTGGCAGAGCACGTATAACAACACCTGCACAGGGTCGTTACATCCGAACATCACTCCTGCGGGAGTGGTACAGGATGGCAACAACAACTGCCCGAGTTACACTAGGAATGCACAATCCCTCCATCAGTGCTCAGACTGTCCGCAATAGGCTGAGAGAGGCTAGACTGAGGGCTTGTAGGCCTGTTGTAAGGCAAGTCCTAACCAGATATCACCGGCAACAACGTCGCCTATGGGCACAAACCCACCGTCGCTGGACCAGACAGGACTGGCAAAAAGTGCTCTTCACTGACAAGTCACGGTTTTGTCTCACCAGGGGTGATGGTCGGATTCACGTTTATCGTCGAAGGAATGAGCGTTACACCAAGGCCTGTACTCTGGAGCGGGATCGATTTGGAGGTGGAGGGTCCGTCATGGTCTGGGGCGGTGTGTCACAGCATTATCGGACTGAGCTTGTTGTCATTGCAGGCAATCTCAACGCTGTGAGTTACAGGGAAGACATCCTCATCCCTCATCCCATCCGTAGCACACGCTCCAGCAGGTGTATCTCACTGATCATCCCTAAAGCCAACACCTCATTTGGCCGCCTTTCGTTCCAGTACTCTGCTGCCTGTGACTGGAACGAACTGCAAAAATCGCTGAAGTTGGAGACTTTTATCTCCCTCACCAACTTCAAACATCAGCTATCCGAGCAGCTAACCGATCGCTGCAGCTGTACATAGTCTATTGGTAAATAGCCCACCCATTTTCACCTACCTCATTCCCATACTGTTTTTATACTGTTTTTTAAATTTATTTATTTACTTTTCTGCTCTTTTGCACACCAATATCTCTACCTGTACATGACCATCTGATCATTTATCACCCCAGTGTTAATCTGCAAAATTGTATTATTCGCCTACCTCCTCATGCCTTTTGCACACATTGTATATAGACTGCCCATTTTTTTTTCTACTGTGTTATTGACTTGTTAATTGTTTACTCCATGTGTAACTCTGTGTTGTCTGTTCACACTGCTATGCTTTATCTTGGCCAGGTCGCAGTTGCAAATGAGAACTTGTTCTCAACTAGCCTACCTGGTTAAATAAAGGTGAAATAAAAAAATAAAATAAATAAAAAATGTGGTACCCTTCCTGCAGACTCATCCTGACATGACCCTCCAGCATGACAATGCCACCAGCCATACTGCTCGTTCTGTGTGTGATTTCCTGCAAGACAGGAATGTCAGTGTTCTACCATGGCCAGTTAAGAGCCCGGATCTCAATCCCATTCAGCACGTCTGGGACCTGTTGGATTGGAAGGTGAGGGCTAGGGCCATTCCCCCCAGAAATGTCCGGGAACTTGCAGGTGCCTTGGTGGAAGAGTGGGGTAACATCTCACAGCAAGATCTGGCAAATCTGGTGCAATCCATGAGGAAGAGATGCACACTTAATGCAGCTGGTGGCCACACCAGATACTGACTGTTACTTTTGATTCCCCCCCCCCCCCCCCTTTGTTCAGTGACACATTATTCCATTTCTGTTAATCACATGTCTGTGGAACTTGTTCAGGTTATGTCTCAGTTGTTGAATCTTGTAATGTTCATACACATATTTACACATGTTAAGTTTGCTGAAAATAAACGCAGTTGACAGTGAGAGGACGTTTCCTTTTTTGCTGAGTTTATACATACATTTTACATATACATTTTACATATACATTTGACATACATGGTACTTTTATATAAAGCAGTCACATAACAATGATACTTTACCAAACACAAGCTCTTTAATCCCGCCACTCAGCCCATCCCACCTGTCTCCATAGACCACCCTCGTTTGGTTTCCATGTGCCATATATTTTTCAATTGGGCTGTGATGTTTTACCAATTTTTTTTTTACCTTTCTAATTGTATACTATCCACAGTTTATGAGCTAAAGATGAAAACCTTTCCTACGAGTATTATTATATTATTTATTGACTGACTATGACTTTCCAAATCGCCAAACACTGCTATTTGTAAGGTTAGTTTTTAAGTGCATGTTGTGATTTTTTTTAACCATTCCTGTACTTGTGACCAGAAACAAGCTACATAGGGCCAATACCAAAATAAATTATCCATTGATTCGGTCTCTTCGCAGCAAAATCTACAGAGCTGAGATTGTTTTATGCTCCATATATATATATAGCATTCTGTTGGTGGCAATCATTTTATATAATAATTTAAAGTGTTGTATAATAATTTAAAGTGTTGAATCAAGTGTAGTTTTTTTGTACCAGTTCATGAACCATATGCCATGGAATTGGTACATCGAAAATATCTTCCCATTTATTTTGCAACCGTTATGGTGCAGCTGTCAACATTTTTGTCCTCAAATTAAACTGGAATATTAAACTGGAATATTTTTCTATTTATGCCAGTTCATTTCAGCCAATTTGTATCTTTAATATATGGCAGTTTTATTGCGGTTTTGGAGCAGTGGCTTCTTCCTTGCTGTGCGGCCTTTCAAGTTCTCTACCTTCTCCCTTTTCCACTTGCCTCCATTTTTGTTGTAGTGCTGCAATCAGTTGGTTGGACGTTTGGATTGAGGTTGTACGTTTGGATCCCCACATATATTTTCGATAACTGCATATGTGACATAACTCCTCCGTTTCTATTCATAATGTCATTAACAAATCTAATAATTAAAAAAAAAAAATTCCATAAAGAATGTTTGTTTTTTAAATTATCAGTATATTTGAGTTGAACCATAACCATTTGTTGTAATATTTGTTCTTTCTTTTCTGGAGGATAAAACTGAAATTGTAACCAGCTTTGCATGGCGATACTTTAAACAAAATGTCATTTTCAATTAGTAGGAAATGAGAAGTTGTAATCTGTATAGAGGCAAAAAGGACATTTTTGAACAATGGATGAGCCTTTTTTAATAATCTACTGGAGAACCATTTTGGGTTTAAGTATAACTTATGTATGAGTGAAGCTTTTAGTAAGAGGTTTAAAGCTTTAATATTTTATAATTTTAGCCCCCCAAACTCATATTCGTTATAGAAATAGGCACGTTTAATTTTGTCTGGCTTAGCATTTCAAATCAAATTAAATGTTTTTTGCTCATTTGATTTAAAAAAACAAGTCATCTGGAGTAGGCAGTGCCATTAGTGTAACGATCAGAGACGACTAACGACACCTGCCTCTGATTGAGAACCATACCAGGCCAAACTCAAAAACCAACATAGAAAAACAAACAGACTGCCCACCCCAACTCACGCCCTGACCGTACTAAAACAAAGGCAAAACAAAGGAACTACGGTCAGAACGTGACAATTAGTAAGTAAATTAGTAAGTAAGTATTCTGTGATAGGACCAAAGAGTTCATCAATATGATTTTTTCCATAAATAGACAAGTATTTACATCGCCATGGTTTCAGAATATTATCTATTGTTGCTAACTTTCTATTGAAATTAATTGTGGAAAGTTAATTTATACCAGGTATGTCTACTTCACCATCCACCCATTTTATTGGTAAACTAACAAGGTATTGTCAACACAATTTTTTTTAACGATCCAATACGTCACATATGTCAGAGTCAAGGCCCGCGGGCCACATCCGGCCCGCAAGAAGGTTTTTTACGGCCCCTGGGATGATCTTGATTTATTATTAGAACCGGCCCGCAGCAAGCCGGCAGCCCGCAGATCTTTTACACGCACCAATACTACATTTCCCACAATGCAAAGGTGACGCACCGAGCAGTAGGCTGCTTCATTTCAATATTTATTGGCACAGCAGTCGTCAGCATCACAGTAAAATTAACTTTCAGATACCCATCAAAAATGGCAAAACGGAAGGTGGATACTGAGAACCGGGGGTTTCAAACAAGGTGGGAGTCGGAGTATATGTTCACGAAGGTAGCTAAACCTGTGTGTCTTCTGTGTGGAGAAAGTGTGGCGGTACTGAAAGAGTATAATCTGAGACGACATTATGAAACGAAACACGCGGACAAAAACAAGAATATGGACATGGAACAAAGGCTACAAAAGGCAGAGGAATTAAAACGAGGCCTCAAATCTCGACAGGCTCTGTTCAAAAAAGCCAAATCACAAGGCCAGGCTGCTGTCAAGGCCAGTTTTATTTTGGCAGAAGAGATCGCTAAATCAGCCCGGCCATTTACGGAGGGGGATTTCATCAAAAACTGCATGATTAAAGTTTGTGACGAAGTTTGCCCAGAAAAAGGCAACTCTTTTTAAATGTGAGTCTGAGCAGAAACACCATTGCCGAGAGAGTAGACCAGTTGTCCATCAATCTAAAAGAGCAGCTTGTGAAAAAGGAAAAGATTTTGTGCATATTCCTTGGCTGTGGATGAGAGCACCGACATTTCTGACATTGCCCAGTTGTCAATTTTCATCCGCGGAGTGGACTCCAACCTAAGCGTGACAGAGGAGTTTTGGCTTTACGTCCTATGCATGGCACAACTACGGGGCATGATTTGTATGAAGAGGTGTCAAGATGTGTAAATGAGATGGAGCTGCCTTGGGAAAAACTCGTGGGTTTGACAACCGACGGAGCACCTGCGATGTGTGGACACAGGAGCGGACTGGTGGCGAAGATACGGGAAAAGATGCAAGAGGAAAACGCGACAGGTGAGCTGACAGCTTATCATTGTATCATACACCAGGAAGCGTTGTGCGGTAAAGCCTTGAAAATGGAGCATGTAATGAGCATCATCACGCGCACAGTTAACTTTATCAGAGCCAAAGGTTTGAATCACCGCCAGTTCAAGGCATTTCTGACGGAGTTAGAAACGGAGCATGGTGATTTGCCTTATCACACAGAGGTGCGATGGCTAAGCCAGGGAAAGGTGCTTCAAAGATGTTTCGCAAAGCTTCGTGAGGAGATTTGTCTGTTCTTGGACAGCAAAGGGAAAGACACAACACAACTCCGAGACGAAATGTTTCTGTGTGAAATGGCTTTTCTGTGTGACATTACGAGTCATCTGAATGCAATAAACTTGCAGCTGCAGGGTCGGGATCGTGTCATCTCTGATATGTACAGTACAGTGAAGGCATTTAAAACCAAACTGACTCTGTGGGAGACGCAGATGCGGAAAGAAAATTTGAGCCACTTTCCCAGCTGCCAGACCATGAAAGAGAAGCTCTCTACCAGTGCGTTCCCGAGCACACAGTTGGCTGATAAAATAGGTATGCTTGCCGCTGACTTTCGACTTGCTGACTTTGAAGCACAAAAAAGCAGGTTGGAACTGCTCGGTAACCCATTTGCTGTTGACGTGGAAAGCTCACCACCAAACCTCCAAATGGAGTTGATTGACCTCCAATGCAATGATGCACTGAGGGCAAAATATGCGGCAGTGGGTGCTGCGGAGTTCGCCCGTTTCCTCCCGGCACAATGCCCCAGCTGCGCATCCAGGCTGCTCAAACGTTGTCTATGTTTGGCAGCACATACCTGTGTGAACAACTGTTTTCTTTGATGAACCTGAACAAAACATCACACAGAAGTCGACTTACTGCTGAACACCTCCACTCAATTCTGAGGATTTCTTCAGCTCAGAGCCTTACCCCGAACATTGATGAACTTGTGGAAAAGATGGGACACCACCAAGTATCACCCTCAACCTCAAACAAGTGAACATTACTGTGCAATCACATATTTAGAGTTTTTACTCAGTTCAAGTTTAAAAGTTAAAATTTAATATTTGTTTTCACTGCATGTTACTTCTCCTTAAACAAAGTGTTGTTTTTGATTAATAGATTTTTGCACTTTATTTTTGTATTTCAATCCAATTATATTTTAAAAATATTTCAGTTGAGTGGATGATAGAAAATTGCTATTATTGTTTTTTCTTTGAAGTAAATTTAGCCCACTTTTGCTAAAATAGAAAATATAGTCTACTGATGGTGCCTTGAATACCGGTTTCTTTCATTTAATGTTCATGTTATGGGGATATTTATATAAAGGAAATTTGTCTTTTGTGTCTGTTGAAAATTAAAGATTACTGACAGAGCCATAAGAAAATATTGCTTTATTTATCTGATCATATTGTAATATATTTGTTAGGTTTTCAGTAGGTTCAATTAGGTTCACTAGACTATATGCGTCATTTAAAAATTTTTCAATGAACATTCGAACAGTCCGGCCCTCGTCTTGTAGCTGATTTTTTTATTTGGCCCTCCGTCCATTTGACTTTGACACCCCTGCAATACGTAATATGGTGCACTTGTCATAATTAGTTTTTAATCCAGAGAGGCTAGAAAAGTGATCAAGATCTTCAATGAGACTGTGCAGGGATCCAGATTGCAGACTTGTGAAAAAAACGCTTCCCGGTTGGGATGGTGTTCTTCGGCTTGCAAGCCTCCCCCTTTTTCCTCCAAACATAATGATGGTCATTATGGCCAAGCAGTTCTATCTTTGTTTCATCAGACCAGAGGACATTTCTACAAAAAGTACAATCTTTTCCCCAATGTGTAGTTGCAAACCGTAGTCTGGCTTTTTTATGGCGGTTTTGGAGCAGTGGCTTCTTCCTTGCTGAGCGGCCTTTCAGGTTATGTCGATATAGGACTCGTTTTTACTATGGATATAGATACTTTTGTGCCTGTTTCCTCCAGCATCTTCACAAGGTCCTTTGCTGTTGTTCTGGGATTGATTTACAATTTTTGCACCAAAGTACGTTCATCTCTTGGAGACAGAACGTGTCTCCTAATTTCTTTTGATTTTCCCATGATGTCAAGCAAAGAGGCACTGAGTTTGAAGGTAGACCTTGAAATACATCCACAGGTCCACCTCCAATTGACTCAAATGTTGTCAATTTGCTTATCAGAAGCTTCTATAGCCATGACACTATTTTCTGGAATTTTCCAAGCTATTTAAAGGCACAGTCAACTTAATGTACAGTGGGGCAAAAAGGTATTTAGTCAGCCACCAATTGTGCAAGTTCTCCCACTTAAAAATATGAGAGAGGCCTGTAATTTTTATCATAGGTACACTTCAACTATGACAGACAAAATTAGGGAAAAAATCTGTTTTTCTGCAAAGGGACCAGGACGACTGATCCGTGTAAAGGAAAGAATGAATGGGACCATGTATCGTGAGATTTTGAGTGAAAACCTCCTTCAATCAGCAAGGGCATTGAAGATGAAACGTGGCTGGGTCTTTCAGCATGACAATGATCCCAAACACACCGCCCGGGCAACGAAGGAGTGGCTTCGTAAGAAGCATTTCAAGGCCCTCGAGTGGCCTAGCCAGTTTCCAGATCTCAACCCCATAGAAAATTTTTGCAGGGAGTTGAAAGTCTGTGTTGCCCAGCAACAGCCCCAAAACATCACTGCTCTAGAGGAGATCTGCATGGAGGAATGGGCCAAAATACCAGCAACAGAAAACATTTGACCTCTGTCATTGCCAACAAAGGGTATATAACAAGTATTGAGATAAACTTTTGTTATTGACCAAATACTTATTTTCCACCATAATTTGCAGATAAATTCATAAAGAATCGTACAATGTGATTTTCTGGAGTTTTTTTCCTCATTTCGTCTGTCATAGTTGAAGTGTACCTATGATGAAAATTACAGGCCTCTCTCGTCTTTTTAAGTGGGAGAACTTGCACAATTGGTGGCTGACTAAATACTTTTTTGCCCCATTGTATGTGAACTTCTGACCCACTGGAATTGTGATACAGTGAATTATAAGTGAAATAATCTGTCTGTAAACAATTGTTGGAAAAGTGACTTGTGTCATGCACAAAGTAGATGTCCTAACCGACTTGCCAAAACTATAGTTTGTTTACAAGAAATTTGTGGAGTGATTGAAAAATAAGTTTTAATGACTACAACCTAAGTGTATGTAAACTTCCTACTTCAACTGTAGATTAATTAGCCAGATCTGTTTTTGGTCCACTAGCATATTTAAAATAATCCATCTTCCTTGCAGCGCTGTTCGCACAGTTTGCACAATCGGATCAAAATGTGTATTAATTAGTATAATCACCCCTTTTGAGTATCTTTGCCCATGACACAAATATATTTCTCCCTCCCAGTCCTTTTTCCACCCAACCTCATCTATATTTGTAGAATGAGTTTCCTGTAAACAATAGATATTATATTCTCTTTTAGCCATGTAAAAATTTATCTTCTTTTTTTATGATCTGCTAAGCCATTACAATTATAACTGGCTATACTTATTTCCAGACTTACCATAATGATACCCAAGTTTCAATTATACTTACCACAACCAATATTTGTAGACTTACCATTAAAAAGCACCACAATGATTTAAGTGTCAAAAAATGGTGCCGAAGAGGATGGCTAACGTTTTACATGTCTGTAATCAATTGTGCTATTTTGTTCGATTTTTAGCGTTGTTTATAACTTATTTTTTACTTATTTTATACACAATGTTGCTGCTACTGTCTCTTATGATGGAAAATAACTTCTGGACATCAGAACTGGGATTACTCACCACGGACTGGAAGAAGCTTTTTCATTTAACGAGTCCGACGAGAAAGCTATACTGCTCCCACAGGCCCAGATCCCCACCTTTTGCGTGAAGAAAAGACGTTGGAAAAGAGGACGCAGATCAGGCTGCCTTTTGAGAATTCTTAGGCGAGCGAGTAAACTCCCATTACCATCAATTCTACGTGCTAACATGCAATCATTAGAAAATAAAATAGATGACCTATGATTACGATTATCCTATTAACGGGACATTAAAAACGGCTGAACGAAGACACGGACAATATAGAGCTGGAGGGATTTTCAATGCACTGGCAGAACAGAGACGCTACCTCTGGTAAGACGAGGGGTGGGGTGTGTCTTTTTGTCAATAACAGCTGGTGCACGCAGTCTAATATTAATGAAGTCTCGAGGTATTGCTCGCCTGAGGTAGAGTAGCTTATGATAAGCTGTAGACCACACTATCCACCAAGAGAGTTCTCATCTATATTATTTGTAGCTGTCTATTTACCACCACAGACCGATGCTGGCACTAAGACCGCACTCAACCAACCCTATAAGGCCATAAGCAAACAAGAAAATGCTCACCCAGAAGCGTAGCTCCTAGTGGCTGGGGACTTTAATGCAGGCAAACTTAAATCAGTTTTACCAAATGCATACAAAGCTCTCCCCCGCCCTCCATTTTGCCAATCTGACCATAATTCTATTCTCCTTATTCCTACTTACAAGCAAAAACTAAAGCAGGAAGTACCCGTGACTCACTCAATACGGAAGTGGTCAGATGGCGCAGTTGCTACGCTACAGGACTGTTTTGCTAGCACAGACTGGAATATGTTCCGGGATTCATCCAATTGCATTGAGGAGTATACCACCTCAGTCATTGGCATCATCAATAATTGCATCGACGACGTTGTCCCCAAGGCTAGAGCTGCCGCTTTCAAGGAGTGGGACAATAATCCGGACGCCTATAAGAATTCCTGCTATGCCCTCAGACAAACCATCAAACAAGCAATACATGATTAAGATTGAATCCTACTACACTGGCTCTGACGCTAATCAGATTTGGCAGGGCTTTAAAACTATTACGGACTACAAAGAGAAACCCAGACGCAAGCTGTCTAGTGACGCGGGCCTACCAGACGAGCTAAATGCATTTTATTCTTGCTTCAAGGCAAGCAACACTGAAGCATGCACTAGAGCACCAGCTGTTCTTGATGCCTGTGTGATAACGCTCTCGGTAGCCGATGTGAGCAAGACCTTTAAACAGGTCAACATTCACAAAGCTGCAGGTCCAGATGGATTACCAGGACGTGTACTCAAAGCATGCCCGGATCAACTGGCAAGTGTCTTCACTGACATTTTTAACCTCTCCCTGACTGAGTCTGTAATACCTACATGTTTCAAGCAGACCACCATAGTCCCCGTGCCCAAGGAAGCAAAGATAACTTGCCTAAATGATTACCGCCCGTAGCACTCACATCGGTAGCTATGAAGTGCTTTGAAAGGCTGGCCATGGCTCACATCAACAGCATCCTCCCGGATACCCTAGACCCACTCCAATTCGCATACCGCCCCAATAGATCCACAGATGAAGCAATCTCAATCGCACTCCACACTGCCCTTTCCCACCTGGACAAAAGGAACACCTATGTGAGAATGCTGTTCATTGACTACAGCTCAGCGTTCAACACCATAGTGCCCACGAAGCTCATCACTAAGCTAAGGACCCTGGGACTAAACACCTCCCTCTGCAACTGGATCCTGGACTCCCTGACGGGCCGCCCCCCAGGTGGTAAGGGTAGGGAACAAGACGTTTGCCACGCTGATCCTCAACACTGGGCCCCCTCAGGGGTTTGTACATAGTCCTCCCTGTTCACTCTCAACTGCGTGGCCAAACACGACTCCAACACCGTCATTAAGTTTGCTGATGACACAACAGTGGTAGGCCTGATCACCGGCAACGATGAGACAGCCTTTAGGGAGGAGGTCAGAGATGTGGTCGTGTGGTGCCAGGACAACAACCTCTCCCTCAATGTGAGCAAGACAAAGGAGCTGATCATGGACTACAGGAAAAGGCGGGCCGAACAGGCCCCCATTAACGTCGTCAGGGCTGTAGTGGAGTAGGTTGAGAGTTTCATGTTCCTTGGTGTCCACATCACCAACGATCTATCATGGTCCAAGCACACCAAGACAGTCGTGAAGAGGACACGACAAAACCTTTTCCCCCTCGGGAGACTGAAAAGATTTGGCATGGGTTTTGGCATCCCCAGATCCTCAAAAGTTCTACAGCCTCACTATCAAGATATAATATTCCACCCACTAAAACCTCCCCCCATATCTAGGTCTGTTATCACTAAGACCATCAGACCATCTCCCTGACTCATGACGCACCTTTGCGTCCTAAGGCAAACCCTTGGCCGCCAATTGGCGTTGGCCAGAGGGAAATACGGGCAGTCCCATGATAACATACCTATGAGGGTGTTTAAGAGAACTAACCAAATAACATGGAAAACAGTCAGAAAAAAATAAATAGTAACAATAATTGATAATATTAATATAAATAATAACAGCACAATCTTATAAATGCATGCTCATATTTAGAAAGTCCTAGCAAGGCTATAACCATGTCAGCCCAGCCTGCTCAGTTCATTGGATTCAATTGTTTGAAAATGTTTGAAAAAATGAAGAGAAAACAAGCTAAATATATCACAAGACCAGTCCTTTTTTTTAATGTCCAATACATGCAAGACATATTTCATGTAGTCCTCATCATATCCTGTTGTTTTCCGACAAAAAAAAGTAAGGAAAAAAGAACATGGATTCTAACGGCTGCTAATGACTGGAAGTAAAAATGTGTCTTAGGAATCACACTGCCCATAAAGGAATACCCAAGTTACAATCGACTCTGACACAGCCATGGCACGACAGCCAACAATACATGCAGTACTGACAATCCAGAGCGAGTGAACCTGTAAAACTAACCCTCTCTCCACCCATACACATTTTGTTTTTTATTCCACGGTCATTACTCACATTGGCTGTTGTACATCTAGGCCTAAATCATTAGGATCAATGATATAAAAGGTAGCATAAATAGTTTATATATAAATATATAATTATACCTCTCTCTCACATAGAGAAGTGCTTCCATAAGCCAGTTATTGTGTTAGTGTTCGTTTTTTTTCAGAGTTTTACCCCCTTTATTCACCCCAGTTTCGTAGTATCCAATTGTTTTAGTAGTTACTATCTTGTCTCATTGCCACAACTCCCGTACGGGCTCGGGAGAGACGAAGGTCGAGAGTCATGCATCCTCCGAAACACAACCCAACCAAGCCGCACGGCTTCTTAACACAGCGCGCATCCAACCCGGAAGCCAGCCGCACCAATGTGTCGGAGGAAACACTGTGCTCGATGAGAAAAGGACATCCCTACCGGCCAAACCCTCCCTAACCCAGACGACGCTAGGCCAATTGTGCGTTGCCCCATGGACCTCCTGGTCGCGGTCGGCTGCGACAGAGCCTGGGCTCGAACCCAAAGTCTCTGGCCTTAGACCAGTGCGCCACCCGGGAGGCCCGTTGTACCGTTAACTTTAATCAGTTTATCCAAGTGTTAACTAACCCGCCACACACTAATAGAGACAACAAACCTGTTGACAATACCTAATCAATTTGCTGGTGTGTATCAGAACAGCTCTCTTGCTATTGGGTCAAATATTTTTTTCTCTGCACAGACACCGCAGGTTGGGGAACATGTCCTGCTGCGGAGGGAAGGCCTACGGCCCCAGCAGTGGCCAGATGAAGTGCTGTGCAGGGACTCTGTACGACATGCAGGTTCAGGGCAGGCTCACAGAGGATGCCCAGTGCTGTGGGAATGTCCTGATGGAGGCCGGCTCCACTCAGACCTGCTGCTCTGCCCCAGGGCTAGACCTGCTCTACCCTACCCAGTCAGGGTTCACCTGCTGTGGGCACCGCTACCCCAACTCCTCCCTGTGGTCTTGCTGTGCAGGGGTCCTGCACCCCAGGACTGAACGAAACACCACCAGCATGAACATGATTCCAGGTCAGTGGGAACAGGATACATTCCGAACTTGACTCACATTTTTCATCGATCCATGATTTATGTCACAGTTTGTTTTACGTCTTTTTATCTCTGGGCCATACGAAAGACCAACCCACAGCCCAGACGAATGATATGATGATTCTATATGTAGTTCATAAATGATAAACGGGGTGTGTTTTGATGGGTCCCTGTATGGATTCTGTCTCTGTCTAAGCCCATTTGATTAGACTGTTGTTTACTACCATCAGGACCCAGGCTTCTACCACTGGGGGATTTGAAGACGGAAGATCTGTGTTACACCGAAAGTAAGGCCTCCAGTTTGCAGCACAGAGTGAAGGAAACATGAATCTATACTTTGACCTCTAGCAAGAACAGTGGGAAGCACTTGAATCTACACTGAACAAAAATGTGACCGACCGGCTGTCTTATGTAGCAACATTTGAGGTGGTGTTTTTGGATAAAAGTATGGACTCAGAGCTAGAAAATGGCATATCATGCACTAGAGTTGAGGAACAATGGGAAAGTAAATTCTGCTTTGAAAGTTGATAAACTTGTAACCCCACATTTGAGAAAATGGCCCTGGAATGTTTTGGTACCACTACTGGAGAGCTCTTCTTTGTCTACAACCATTCAGCATCGTTCACATCCCCTTAAGCCAGCCACACCCTTCTCTTTAAGGATTCACATGTGAGGCTAAACAGAGTGAGTACACCTTGTAGTGGGGACAATAAAAGGCCACTTTAAAATGTGCAGTTTTGTCACACAACACAATCCCAGAGACGTCTCAAGTTTTGAGGGAGCGTGCAATTGGCAAACTGACTGCAGGAATGTCCACCAGAGCTGTTAATTTTTCTATCATAAGCTGCTTCCAACATCGTTTGATAGAATCTGGCAGTACGTCCAACCGGCCTCACAACAGCAGACCACGTGTAACCAGCCCAGGACCTCCACATCCGGCTTCTTCTTCATCTGAGGGGTGGTTGGGAGGGTGCTGAGGAGTAGTTCTGTCTGTAATAAAGTCATTTTGTGGGGGGAAATTATTTCTGATTGGCTGGGCCTAGCTCTCCAGTGGATCCCCTCCCAGGCCCAGCCATGGCTACACCCCTACACAGTGATGTGAATTCCATAGATTAGGGCCTAATTTATTTATTTAAATTGATTGATTTCCTTATATGAACTGTAACTTAGTCAAATCTTTGAAATTGTTGCATGTTCTGTTTATATTTTTGTTCAGTATACAGTTGAAGTTGGAAGTTTACATACACTTAGGTTGGAGTCATTAAAAATCGTTTTTCAACCACTCCACAAGGAGCAAGGAGGCCTATAAGCCTGACTCAGTTACACCAGCTCTGTCAGGAGGAATGGGACAAAATTCACCCAACTTATTGTGGGAAGCTTGTGGAAGGCTACCCGAAACATTTGACCCAAGTTAAACAATTTAAAGGCAATGCCACCAAATATTAATTGAGCGTATGTAAAGTTCTGACCCACTGGAAATATGATAAAAGAAATAAAAGCTGAAATATATCATTCTCTCTTCTATTTTTCTGACATTTCACATTCTTAAAAAATTGTGGTGATCCTAACTGACCTAAGAAAGGGAATTTTTACTAGGATTAAATGTCAGGAATTGTGAAAACTGAGTTTATATGTATTTGCCTAACGTGTATGTAAACTTCCGACTTCAACTGTACTTTATTTTTGACACTGAGTACAGTGGCTTCACAAAGCTGATCTGAATTTTGTGTCCAGTTCTGCTAGGAACAGTGGAGAGTGTGTCTATGAAGATGAACGAGCGGTCCATCGTGATGGTAAACGCCATGTCTTTGCTGGCCTCTCATGGCAATGTCAGCACCCTGCCTTCCCCTCTGTACCACACATTACCCGACCACTGCAGCTCCCCTGAACTGGTGCCGGGCAACACTTACATCTGGGTGAAAACAGGATTCATCTCTGATCTCAGTGATCATTCCTCCCCTCTCCATTCCATCCTTTCCAGGTGCTGAACCTTTATCTCGCCCAGAGGAAAGAAGCCCAACCCTCTCAACATAATGTGAATTCTGGGTATTTCCATAGCCTATTGCTGAGAAATCTGGTATGTTAACTGTTAAGCTTAAAACTAGCATCTTTATAGTCTCTAATGAGCCAAATCTCTGGATAAGCCATATTGTGTCAGCCTGGGTAGTGGTGGTGTACTGACTAGATGTTTTGTTGGTTTAAAGAGGCAATTGGTGCATCCATTTCTGGACTTTCACGTTAGTGCATTCAGAAAGTATTTAGACCTTGACTTTTTCCACATTTTGTTATGTTACAGCCTCATTTTAAAATTGATTGAATAGTTTCCCCCCCTCATCAATCTACAGACAATACCCCATAATGACAAAGCAAATACAGTTTTTATTTTGCAAATGTTCAAAAAATATTTAAAAAATATCACATTTACTCAGTACTTTGTTGAATCACCTTTGGCAGCAATTACAGCCTAGTGTCCTCTAGGATATGACGCTACAAGCTTGGCACACCTCAAATCAAATTTATTTATATAGCCCTTCTTACATCAGTTGATATCACAAAGTGCTGTACAGAAACCCAGCCTAAAACCCCAAACAGCAAGCAATGCAGGTGTAGAAGCAGGGTGGCTAGGAAAAACTCCCTAGAAAGACCAGAACCTAGGAAGAAACCTAGAGAGGAACCAGGCTATAAGGGGTGGCCAGTCCTCTTCTGGTGATGGAGATTATAACAGAACATGGCCAAGATGTTCAATTGTTCATAAATGACCAGCATGGTCAAATAATAATAACAGTAGTTGTCGAGGGTGCAACAGGTCAGCACTTCAGGAGTAAATACCCAGACAGGAAGACCTGTATTTGGGAGTTTCTCCCATTATTCTCTGTAGATCCTGTCAAGTTCTGTCAGGTTGGATGGGGAACATCTTCAGCGTTGTTCAATCAGGTTCAAGTACAGGCTCTGGCTGGACCACTCAAGGGCATTAAGAGACTTCTCCCGAAGCCACTCCTGCGTTATCTTGGCTGTGTTGTTAGGGTCATTGTCGTGTTGGAAGGTGAACCTTCGCCCCGGTCTTAGGTCCTGAGCAGGTTTTCATCAAGGATCGCTCTGTACTTTGCTCAATTCATCTGTACCTCGATACTGACTAGTCTCCCAGTCCCTGCTGCTGAAAACCATCCCCACAGCATAATGCTGCCAAATCAAAGTCCAATTTTATTGGTCACATACACATATTTGGCAGATGGCATTGTAGGTGTAGAGATATGCTTTCCACCACCACCATGCTTCACTGTAGGGATGGTGCCAGGTTTCCTCCAGACGTGACGCTTGGCATTCAGGCTAAATAGTTCAATCTTGGTTTCATCAGACCAGAGAATCTTGTTTCTCATGGTCTCAGAGTCCTTTAGATTCCTTTTGGCAAACTCCAAACGGGCTGTCACGTGCCTTTTACTGAGGAGTGGCTTCCATCTGGCCACTCAACCATAAAGGCCTGATTGGTGGAGTGCTGCAGAGATGGATGTCCTTCTGGAAGGTTCTCCCATCTCCACAGAGGAACTTGGGAGCACTGTCAGAGTGACCATCGTGTTCTTGGTCACCTCCCTGATCAAGGCCCTTCTCCCCCGATTGCTCAGTTTGGCAGGGCAGCCAGCTCTAGGAAGAGTCTTGGTGGTTCCAAACTTCTTCCATTTAAGAATGATGGAGACCAATGTGTTCTTGGACCTTCATTGCTGCAGAAACTTTTGGTACCCTTCCACAGATCTGTGCCTCGACACAATACTGTCTCGGAGCTCTCTGGACTATTCCTTCAACCTCATCAGTTGGTTTTTGCTCTGACATTCATTGTCAACTGTGGGACAGGTGTGTGCCTTTCCAAATCATGTCCAATCCAATCAAGTTGTAGAAACATCTCAAGGATGATCAATGGAAACAGGATGCACCTGAGCTCAATTTCGAGTCTCATAGCAAAGGTCTTATTACTTATGTAAATAACGTATTTCTGTTTTTTGTTTTTACTAAATTTGCAAACATTTAAAACCTGTTTTTCGCTTTGTCATTATGGGGTTTTGTGTGTAGATTGAGATTTTTATTTTATTTAATCCATTTTAGAATAAGGCTGTAACGTAACAACATTTGGAAAAAGTCAAGGGGTCTGAATACTTTCCGAATGCACTGTATATATATATATATATATATATACTGATTGATTCTTAAAGAATATAATTTGTCTCATGGGTTTAGTTCAACAGTGGTTACATCCATCCCTCAGCTGTTTACCAAAGACAGTGGCAGGGTGTACCTGCAGATTTGTTGCCTGAACATTTGTTTGAACAACAGAGTGCCCCTTTAATGGTGCTATGTTAATAAAAATATTTTCTTAGAGTACCACAGTATGAGTCATTATACCCATAAAAGCTATTTAAAAAAAACTTCAAATAAGGGCTGTGTTTTGTGAAGGCTTACCATGGCATCAGTTTTTGATAACTGCCGAATCGAGGATAATCTAAGAATTTCTGCATCTGTTAACTAAATTTAGTAAGGAATAAATTGGCAAAATATCCTTAAGTTGACAATTCTGTGAACTGTCTTGGACATGTTTGACATTTACACAATACCTGTTAGCAAAGGTATCGTCTAAAGATGACGTGCAGGAGCTTGCAAGGATTTGTAGTCTTGATGATCTACTTTGATGCTAATTATCATTTTCAAAAGCTGAGAATAAATAGAACCGAATATATTGATAAGTCACCTTGTCCAAGAGAGATTTACACGGTTAATCAAATTTCACGCCCGGATAAGCCTACACAAAACACAGCCCTTATTTTAAGTGTTTCTAAAATCCCCTATGGGAATAATAAATGGTGGAAAAACGATTGGAACCATTTCCCTGTTTGACCACTAGGTTTTCTGGGTATATGACTCATCCACTGTGGGACTCTATGGCTATTTCCTCCAAATCCATATCGAAGCCATTTCTTCACTGAATGTTAACACTTCGTTCAATGTGACACTATCATCGTAGGCGTAAACCTGTCTGTGAAGTGATTGCACCATGTTGTGAAATAAAGCCTACATTTAAGCAAGTATTTGTGTAGGTGTGTGACTTTACCGCGAGTTGCCTTTATGCCAGCGTTTCCCAAACTGGGTCCTGGGCACCCCGAGGGGTGCATGTTTTGGTTTTTGCCCTAGCATTACACAGCGGATTCAAATAATCTAAGCTTGATGATTAGTTATTTGAAACAGCTGGGAAGTGCTATAGAATAAAAAATGTGCAGCCCTTGGAGAGGATTTGGGAAACACTGCTTTATGCTATTCCACATACAGTGAGTGTACAAAACATCACGAACACCTGCTCTTTCCATGATAGACTGGGTGAATCCAGGTGATGTCACTTGTTAAATCCTTTCCAATCGGTAGATGAAGGGGAGGACACAGGTTAAAATATATTTTTTAAGGCATGGATTGTGTTTATGTGCCATTGAGGGTGAATGGGCAAGACAAAATATTTGAGTGTCTTTGAACGGGGTATGGTAGTAGGTGCCAGCCGAACCGGTTTGAGTGGTAAGAACTGCAACGCTGCTGGGTTTTTTCACTCAAAGGTTTCCCGTGTGTATCAAGAATGGTCCACCACCCAAAGGACATCCAGTCAACTTGACAACTTTGGGAAGAATTGGAGTCAGCATTGGCCAGCATCCCTGTGGAACGCTTTTGACACCTTGTAGTGTCCATGCACCTACGAATTGAGGCTGGTGGTCCTGCTTGGCATGTGAATATAGTAAAACAATTTTAAAAATCAAAAGTCCAGGCAAAGACTTGTAAATCAGCTATTGCTAGACATTTTGACATCAGTATTAACATTACAAGCTGAGATTCTGTAGTTTCAGAACATACTAAATAAATTCAAGTGACTGAAAAACAAGTTTGGAACATCAAGCATTTGTTTAAAACTTCTTTCAGCTGCAGGGCGCCAAATTCAAAACATCAGAAATCCCAAAATTAAAATTCCTCAAACATACAAGTATTTCAGACCATTTTAAAGATACACTTCTTGTTAATCCCACCACAGTGTCCGATTTCAAATAGGCTTTACAGCGAAAGCACCACAAACGATTATGTTAGGTCAGAGCCAAGTCACAGAAAAACACAGCCATTTTTCCAGCCAAAGAGAGGAGTCACAAAAATCAGAAATAGAGATAGAATTACATTCTGTTGATATAATTTCATTATTCAAATATGTTTTCATTAATTGAATTCACTTAGTCTATTTTATGAGAATTTGTAAGATTCTTATTTGCATAAAATAGACGGAGACCAGTCTTATCAAAATTAGATAGTAGTATTTATTCTCGGAGCACGCTGCCATGTAACCACAAACAACAGTTTATATACAAAATATGACGTCATTGGTTCTAGAATGAATCTCCTCCTGTCGACCAAGACAAACGCAGGTTTAACAGTTAATTCCTACCTACTAGCGCACACACATGACACACAATATAACTGAATTAACTCTTGATCCCTCACCATTATCCATCACCACTTAGCTGACAGTTCCAGTTAACGGAAAACCTAAGAAAACAAACAATGTCTTTATCTGAACATTCTAGTGCTAAGTTGAGTAGGTTCAACCATAGGTAAATTACCCTTTCTGCTTATTTAAAAAAAAAAACACTTCCAATCTTCTCCAACCTGGCTGGAATGGTATTTATTTTATTTAATTACCCCTGTTTCAGGCTCCACAATCCCTCACTTATGAATTCATATTGTTAATCAGATATAACAAAACAGAGTATAAGTTTACTTAGTTACAGTTCTATTTATAATGGGGATATTGTTTAGTCATGTATTCATACGATTCCTAACACTAACCTTTGATGATCTTCATCAGATGACACTCATAGGACTTCATGTCATACAATACATGTATGTTTTGTTCGATAAAGTTCATATTTCTCAAAATAAATCTCAGTATACATTGGCGCGTTATGTTCAGTAGTTCCAAAAACATCCAGTGATTTTGCAGAGAGCCACATCAATTTACAGAAATACTCATCATAAATGTTGATGAAAATACAAGCGTTATACATGGAACTTTAGATAAACTTCTCCTTAATGCAACCACCGTGTCAGATTTCAAAAAAGCTTTAGGGAAAAAGCAAACCATGCAATAATCAGAGTACGGCGCTCAGAGCCCAAACAAGCCAAAAAGATATCCGCCATATTGTGAAGTCAACAGAAGTCAGAAATAACATTATAAATATTCACTTACCTTTGATGATCTTCATCAGAATGCACTCCCAGGAATCCCAGTTCCACAATAAATGTTTGTTTTGTTCGATAATGTCCATCATTTATGTCCAAATAGCTCCTTTTGTTAGCGCATTTGGTAAACAAATCAAAACTCACAAAGCGCGTTCACTAGGACGAAAAGTCAAAAAGTTCCGTAACAGTCCGTAGAAACATGTCAAACGAAGTATATAATCAATCTTTAGGATGTTTTTAACATAAATCTTCAATAATGTTCCAACCGGAGAATTCCTTTGTCTGTAGAAATGCAATGGAACAGAGCTCGCTCTCACGTGAACGAGCGTGGCCAGCTTGTAGCTCTCTGGCAGACCTCTGACTCATTCCCCTCTCGTTCGGCCCCCCATCACAGTAGAAGCATCAAACAAGGTTCTAAAGACTGTTGATATCTAGTGGAAGCCTTAGGAAGTGCAACATGACCAATATCCCACTGTATCTTCAATAGGGAATGAGTTGACAAACGACCAACCTCAGATTTCCCACTTCCTGGTTGGATTTTTTTGTCAGGTTTTTGCCTGCAATATGAGTTCTGTTATACTCACAGACATCATTCAAACAGTTTTTGAAACTTCAGAGTGTTTTCTATCCACATATAATATGCATATGTTTGCAACTGGGACTGAGTAGCAGGCAGTTTACTCTGGGCACCTTATTCATCCAAGCTAGTCAATACTTCCCCCAGCCATAAGAAGTAAAAAATGGAGGGTAGTCTGTCTTTCGTGTGTAGCAGGCCCTTCCATTAGGCCCTTCCATTAGGCAAGATTAGGCCGTCGCCTATGGCGGCACTTGAATTTGAGGTGACATTTTGACAAGTGATTGGCTACTTCACCGCCCGCGGCACCCCGGCCATCAGTTCTTGGCGTTGCTGCAGTTCCCGCCCTCACCCCATTCTCGCTTCTCCCGAAGTTCACTCCCATTATCCTTGGTAGCTATGGTGATGTGTGTGTTTATATGGGATTATCCAATTGTGAAACATTAATAAAAATGAATCTGCCAAATAAATGATTGTATTTAAAAAAAATGTGTGTGTGAGGAAGACGATTATTGATTAAGGCAGTAGCCTAAACTAGTCTGTTAATGTTAGCTAGCTACTACTAGTGGATATAATTTTAGCTAAAAGTAATATATTTGAAACAATTTGCTACCATGTGTAAGAGACAAAAACTATCAGGAAGCAATTATTATTTTTTAAACAATGAGAGAAAAGGCACAATCTCTGGACCAAAGAAATTCACTGGTGAAATGCGTCAGTGTGCAGCAATGTCCATCAGCCGGTGTGGAGAATGACAAACCTACGAGGACAGGCCATTCATACGACGAGCCCCCATTCGCTGATTCTAGCAGGGAAGAGGGCAAACCGGAGGAGTCCGAGCCATGCACTTCCACCAATGATGACAGCTCTCTGGCTGGACAAGAACAGGTGGTCGCTCCAGGCAAAGCCACACCTCCAAACAATGCCGGCGAAGACCCTACTATCTTGGACCCAGACTCGTACCCTTATCTATAGTTTGCTTTATATTTTGAAATAAATACAAAAAACGTATCCAGATTATATAAGCGTTCTATAAAAATGCTTAACTCGGTGATGCCTTATGGTAGAAATAAATTCTAAAATGCCCGTGAAAGACGTGACTCCGATGCATATGGGGATATATTGATTACTCACGATGACAATCTGAAGCTAAACTGCAGCCTATAATATTCGAGGAGATTGTCTCACCTAGGGCGGCAGAAGGTCCAGGACCGGCCCTGAAGGGTAGGGTTGGACAGGTCATCCATCTTTTTTGAGTTTTATTTTGATTTCACCTTTATGTAACCAGGTAGGCCAGTTGAGAACAAGTTCTCTTTTACAACTGTGACCTGGCCAAGATAAAGCAAAGCTGTGCGACAAAAACAACACAGAGTTACACATAAACAAACATACAGTCAATAACACAATAGAAAATAAAAATAGAAAAACCTATGTACAGTCTGTGTAAATGTAGGCAATAAATAGGCCATAGAAGCGAAATAATTAAAATTTAGAATTAAATACTGTAGCGATAGATGTGCAGATGAAGATGTGCAAGTAGACATTTTTTTTTTCTTTGATCTTTATTTAACCAGGTAGGCTAGTTGAGAACAAGTTCTCATTTACAACTGCGACCTGGCCAAGATAAAGCAAAGCAGTGTGACACATAAAGCAACACAGAGGTACACATAAACAAACGTACAGTCAATAACTTAGCAGTATGTGCAAATGAGGTAGGATAAGGGAGGTAAGGCAATAAATAGGCCATAATGGCGAAATTATTACAGTATGGCAAATTAAACACTGGGGTGATAGATGTGCAGAAGATGAGTGTGCAAGTAGAGATACTGGGGTGCAAAGGAGAAAAATAAATAAGTTGGGTGTGCTATTTACAGATTGGCTGTGTACAGGTACAGTGATCGGTAAACTGCTCTGACAGCTGATGCTTAAAGTTAGAGAGGGAGATATAGGGAGATAGAAAGGCGGATAGGTTGGTCATGTTAATCGTTCTTCTTCTCCTCCTTTGCTTTTTCTGTTATGGCGGCGACCTCCCCTGTGGCTGTGACCTCCCCCTGTGCTGTGCTGTCCTTGTTAGGGTCCACTCCAGTGGGTTCCGCTCCGCTGGCGCCAAATTCATTCATCCGGTTGGGATCCACCCTGTAGATCCAGCGCTGGTACAGGTAGACAAAGAATACTACATCTGTGGGAGGGAAACATAAGAGTTATTACAGTGAACTAGAGGTGTAATATTCAGCAAAACACATGGTTGGGTACGTATTGTGGTTTTGGGGTCACCGTTCGGTTTCAGTACAGCGGGAAAATAAAATGCCAATAGTTACTGTAGAAACATTTTTGGCCCTTTAAAATACAAAGTGTTGATATTCCTGATTCCATGTATGATCATGAGTTATATAATGGCTGATGAGAGCACAAATCAGGAGTCCTAACACTTTGCCTTTTCTTAAATGAAAACAATTACTCATCAACAAAGTGCAATATCTGTGTGAAATCAATATGTAAACATGGCTCAGACATTGTACGTTACGGACACCTTCCTAATATTGAGTTGACACCCCATGTGTCAATTGTCTCAAGGCTTGAGAATCCTTAACCTGTCCCTTTCATCTACACCAGGGATGAGCCCGCAGAACATTTTGTAGGCCGGTCGACCTACTCAGCCTGGGACTCAACTTTCTGTTAAGACTAAGAATAATAGACAACACATGTGGTTCTGCATCAGTCATTCACTCAATTAGCCCATGTCAGCACAAAACATTTTTTATTTTATTAATTATTTTTTTCATTTTATTGTTTAGTTAGTCTTGCGGCCAGCTTTCTAAACTTGTAGTAAGCATGTTTCGAATTACCGACCTGGGTGGGGCACATTGATCACGAGTGAGCATACTTAAAACTGAAAACATTTGCCTCCACCCTATGCCATAATGTGGAGATTGCAGGAAATGTACTTTAACAATATAGATTTTTTCTTTTGGCTGTCACAAAGAGGGCTGCTAAAATGCTATTTGGTAAACGCATCATACCAGCTGTATTTTGAAAGTTATATCTTAAACTTAATTGCTGACATGCAAATCATTTTTTGGGACTATATCAACAATGGACATAGAAATAAGTAACAAAATGTTGTTTTGGGGTGTAATTTCCCTTTAATTAGCTCTCTGTAGGCATGGAGATCCATCTTTAGCAGGGATGGGCAACTCCAATCCTCTGGGGCCTGATTGGTGTCACACTTTTGCCCCAGCTGACACACCTGACTCCAACAATCAACTAACAATCAACTAGTTTTTCCAGTTGCCCATCTTATTTGTCATATGAGCTCCCTGGTATACAGAAAATAAGCTCTGAACAATCCGGAAATAAAGTCTTTAGCTTTTTTGATACTGCTCGATCATCCTATTTTTCCAACTTAATTGAGGAAAATAAGAACAATCCTAAATTTATTTTTGATACTGTCGCAAAGCCAACTAAAAAAGAGCATTCCCCAAGTGAGGATGGCTTTCACTTCAGCAGTAATAAACTCATGAACTTCATTGAGGAAAAGATCATGATCATTAGAAAGCAAATTACGGACTCCTCTTTAAATCTGCGTATTCCTCCAAAGCTCAGTTGTCCTGAGTCTGCACAACTCTGCCAGGACCTAGGATCAATAGATACACTCAAGTGTTTTAGTACTATATCTCTTGACACAATGATGAAAATAATCATGGCCTCTAAACTTTCAGGCTGCATACTGGATCTTATTCTAACTAAACTACTGAAAGAGCTGCTTCCTGTGCTTGGCCCTCCTATGTTGAACATATTAAACGGCTCTATCCACCGGATGTGTACCAAACTCACTAAAAGTGGCAGTAATAAAGCCTCTCTTGAAAAAGCCAAACCTTGACCCAGAGAATATAAAAAACTATCGGCCTATATCGAATCTTCCATTCCTCTCAAAAATTGTAGAAAAAGAGGTGCGCCGCAACTCACTGCCTTTCCAAAGACAAAACAATGTATACGAAATGCTTCAGTATGGTTTTAGACCCCATAATAGCACTAAGACTGCACTTGTGAAGGTGGTAAATGACCTTTTAATGGCGTCAGACCGAGGCTCTGCATCTGTCCTCGTGCTCCTAGACCTTCGCAACTGCTTTTGATACCATCGATCACCATATTCTTCTGGAGACATTGGAAAAGCCAAATTGGTCTACACGGACAAGTTCTGGCCTGGTTTAGATCTTATCTGTCAGAAAGATATCAGTTTGTCTCTGTGAATGGTTTGTCCTCTGACAAATCAACTGTAAATTTCGGTGTTCCTCAAGGTTCCGTTTTAGGATCACTATTGTTTTCACGATGTATTTTACCTCTTGGGGATGTCATTCGAAAACATAATGTTAACTTTCACTGCTAACATGGTGAATCCCCAAAATTGCCCTCGCTAGAAGCCTGTGTTTCAGACATAAGGAAGTGGATGGCTGCAAACTTTCTACTTTTAAACTCGGACAAAACAGATGCTTGTTCTAGGTCCCAAGAAACAAGGAGATCTTCTGTTGAATCTGACAATTAATCTTGATGGTTGTACAGTCATCTCAAATAAAACTGTGAAGGACCTCGGCGTTACTCTGGACCCTGATCTCTCTTTTGACTAACATATCAAGACCGTTTCAAGGACAGCTTTTTTCCATCTACGTAAAATTGCAAAAATCTGAAACTTTCAGCCAAAAATGATACAGAAAAATTAATCCATGCTTTTGTTACTTCTGGGTTAGACTACTTGCAATGCTCTACTTTCCGGCAACCCAGATAAAGCACTAAATAAACTTCAGTTAGTGCTAAAAACGGCTGCTAGAATCCTGACTAGAGCCAAAACATTTGATCATAATACTCCAGTGCTAGCCTCCCTACACTGGCTTCCTGTTAAGGCCAGGGCTGATTTCAAGGTTTTACTGCTAACCTACAAAGCCTTACATGGGCTTGCTCCTACCCATCTTTCCGATTTGGTCCTGCCGTACATACCTACATGTACGCTCCGGTCACAAGACGCAGGCCTCCTAATTGTCCCTAGAATTTCTAAGCAAACAGCTGGAGGCAGGGTGTTCTCCTACAGAGCTCCATTTTAATGGAATGGTTTGCCTCCTCATGTGAGAGATGCACACTCGGTCTCAACCTTGAGGTCTTTACTGAAGACTCATCTCTTCAGTAGGTCATATGATTGAGTGTAGTCTGGCCCAGGAGTGTGAAGGTGAACGGAAAGGCTCTGGAGCAACAAACTGCCCTTGCTGTCTCTGCCTGGCCGGTTCCCCTCTCTCCACTGGGATGATCTGCCTCTAACCCTATTACAGGGGCTGAGTCACTGGCTTACTGGTGCTCTTCCATGCCGTCCCTAGGAGGGGTGCGTCACTTGAGAGGGTTGAGTCACTGACGTGATCTTCCTGTCTGGGTTGGTGCCCCCCCTTGGGTTGTGCCGTGGTGGAGATCTTTGTGGGCTATACTCGGCCTGGTCTCAGGATGGTAAGTTGGTGGTTAAAGATATACCTCTAGTGGTGGTGGGGGCTGTGCTTTGGCAAAGTGGGTGGGGTTATATCCTGCCTGTTTGGCCCTGTCCGGGGGTATCATCAGATGGGGCCACAGTGTCTCCTGACCCCTCCTGTCTCAGCCTCCAGTATATATGCTGCAGTAGTTTATGTGTCGGGGGGGCTAGGGTCAGTCTGTTATATCTGGAGTACTTCTCCCGTCTTATCCGGCGTCCTGTGTGAATTTATGTATGCTCTCTCTAATTCTCTCTATCTCTCTCGGAGGACCTGAGCCCTAGGACCATGCCTCAGGACTACCTGGTATGAGGACTCCTCTGCGACCAGTCTACCTGGCCGTGCTGCTGCTCCAGTTTCAACTGTTCCACCTGCGGCTATGGAACCCTGACCTGTTCACCGGACTTGCTACCTGTCCCAGACCTGCTGTTTTCAAATCTCTAGAGACAGCAGGAGCGGTAGAGATACTCTTAATGATCTGCTATGAAAAGCCATCTGACATTTACGTCCGAGGTGCTGACTTGTTGCACCCTCGACAACTACTGTGATTATTATTATTTGACCATGCTGGTCATTTATGAACATTTGAACATCTTGGCCATGTTCTGTTATAATCTCCACCCGGCACAGCCAGAAGAGGACTGGCCACCCCTCAAAGCCTGGTTCCTCTCTAGGTTGTTTCTTCCTAGGTTTTGGCCTTTCTAGGGAGTTTTTCCTAGCCACCGTGCTTCTACACCTGCATTGCTTGCTGTTTGGGGTTTTAGGCTGAGTTTCTGTACAGCACTTTGAGATATCAGCTGATGTAAGAAGGGCTATATAAATACATTTGATGTAGGATTTAAGGTAAACAAACAATTCCCTAGGAAAGCAGACAACTGTACAGGGATTGGGTTAGCCAGATTGAAGTACTCGGGCAACCCACCTCGGTTTACTCCTGGTGAGCACCAGTGTTATAGACACAAGAATGGCACCAGGAATTTAGGAGATTAATGGATGTAAGTCTGATAGTTAATGTGACTGACTTAGGTTTGGAAGCACAGGAGAAAATTCTTAACCTCACAGAACCTATAACTGATGCATAGTGGGCTTGTACCAGTAAAGGATGCATATGACAGACACTACCAAAAGGGTGGTTAGGAACTTGCGCTGCGGTGTTATTGGTCAACCAGTTAGAATTAGTCATCAGAGGCCAGTTATAGGATGCCAAGGTAGGCACATGAGGAGTTTTGACCAGGATGAGAGTAGCCCTGTCTAGATGGATGCTATTGGCATCCATAGGGGAGTTCCAGATGAATACAAAGCTATGAATCAAATAGGTGAAGGCATTACCACTACGTTTTTTGGTGGTTGACAATAAATAAAAATGTGGATTGGATTAATTACATCTAATATAATCAATAGAGATTCATGAATGAAACCGGGGATGCAGTAAACGGGATCTCTGACCAATTATCCGCCACCTCCCTTATGACCTGGCAAAATAGGCTGGCTCTCGATGTTATTGGCAGAAAAGGGCGGGGTATGTAGAATGATAGGGGTTCATTGTTGTACGTTTATTCCTAATAAAACATCACCAGATGGGACAGTTACAAGAGCTCTAGCAGGGTTAACGGCTCTAAGTGAAGAATGGGCTGAGAACTCAGGGGTTAATACATCTGTGACAGGGTGGTTCGATAGTATGTTTGGAAAATGGAATTTTTTATAATCACCGTGTTGTGGGCCGCTTTCATCTGTATGAGTGTGTTGATGTTGTGTGGTTGCTGTTTGATTCCGTGTGCGAGAGGTTTTTAATCACCAGGACTCTAGAGATCGATGACGCAACAAAATGGTGAGGTAAGGACCGATTCTGAGCTCCGACCAGTGGGACAACAAATACATGCCTCCGAACCGAGTAGATGGCTCTGATCCCTTTGATTACGAGGAGCCCATCTTCAATGTTTAGACATTTCATGAAGATAATGAAAATCCTAAAAAGAAGAGTTATAATTGGATATAGGCCTAGAACAGTCGTTGATGAGTATATGATGTAAATACATGTATTGGTTTTGTGTGACATTTATAATTCCAATAAAAGGTTGAAGTATCAGTGTGTAATATTTAGGCAAAGGGTGGATTGATAAAGGAATTTATATGTTTAAAGTAATGACTAAAGAATTCCACCCTGAAACGTATTTAACGGTGTGAAATGTATTAGAATTATGAGACTATAATCCAATAATGTGTGTGTAAAACAAGTTAAGATAAAAAACATTGTGTTACTTTGTAGCAATGTGAACCACAGATGACTTAGTTATAACTCTGAAAACGTACGACAGGAAAGAGGCCCTTTCCAAGGTCCCTCTAATCTAGGGAGGAGAGGAACAGCTAGAAACTGCCAAGCTGGAAGAAAAGTGATCAACTAGGAATGTGTTAGTATTGTGGAAAAATACAGCCCACCTAAAGGGTGGCAGAGTTTCTACTGATGTGTGTGTGTGAATTATAAAATGACTGTTCTCATTTTTGACTTCAGAGTACTCTCTGAATAAAGAATTAACCTTTTGCACAATCTGAGACTTCGCCTAATTATTATTAAATCCAGGGTCTTACAAACCTCTGGGAATTGGTCAAAGTTATAAATTATTTGAGTTATCATTGGGATTGAAAATTCTCGCGACAACACCCATTAATTCTTAAAGAATAGAATTTGTCTTACGGGTTTATTTCAACAGTGGTTACATCCATCCCTCAGCTGTTTACCAAAGACAGTAGTGGGGTGTACCTTCAGAAGTTGCCTGGACATTTGCTTGAACTACAATTTGCCCCTTTAAATGGTGCTAGTTTAATGAAAATATGTTCTTAGAGTACCACAGTATGAGCAATAACACCCATAAACCTATTCTAGAAACACGTAAAATAAGGGACGTGTTTTGTGAAGTCTTAAACTGGCGTCATGTTTTGATAACCATGCCCATGATGCTCTGGGTGAGACTGCCGAAACGAGGAAAAGGTAAGGATTTCTGGATTAACCATCTGTTAACTACATTTAGTAAGGAATAAAATGGCTAAATTTCCTTAAATTGACAATTCGGAGAGCTGTCTTGGGTAAGTTTGAAATGTACACAATACGTGTGCTTGCAGGGATTTGTCATCTTGCATGTCGTCTACTTTGATGCCAATTAGAATTTCTAAAAGCTGAGAATAAATAGCCAAATATATTGATAAATCACCTTGTCCGAGAGAGATTTACATGGTTAATAACTCATCACAGCCTGTTAAGACTGAACAGCCCTTATTTTAAGTGTTTCTAAAAATCTCCTATGGGAGAAATAAATTGGGGAAAAAAGTAATTATTTGTATAGGTGTGTGACTTTACTGCGGGATGCCTTTATGTCAGCGCTTCCAAAACTCAGTCCTGGGGACCCTAAAGGGTGCATGTTTTGGTTTTTGCCCTAGCGCTACACAGCGGATTAAAAATAATCTAAGCTTGATGATTAGTTGATTATTTGAATGTGAAGTACATCCCCAGGACATAGTTTGAGAAACACTGCTTTAAACCATCTCACACTCAACAGTTTCCCATTTGTATCAAGAATAGTCCACCACTCAAAGGACATCCAGCCAACCTGACAACGGTGGGAAGCATAGGAGTCAACATTGGCCAGCATCCCTGTATTACGCATTTGACACCTTGTAGCGTCCATGCCCCGACAATATGAGGCTGTTCTGAGGGTGGGTTGTTAATGTCTTGTAGACTGTATGTCAAGGTGGTCCTGCTTGGCGTGTGAATGTAGTAAAACAATTCAAAAATCAGAAGTCCAGGCATAAAGACTTGTAAATCAGCTATTGCTAGACATTTTGACATCAGTATTAACATTACAAGCTGAGATTCTGTAGTTTCAGAACATACTAAATAAATTCAAATGACTGAAAACAGAAATCAAGTCAATAATATTAATGTATTTATATTAATACCTACAAGGCTGTTTTTTTGTTCAAGTTGGGAACATCGACCATTTGTTTAAAAATGGAGGGTAGTCTGTCTTTCGTGGGTAGTGTTGGACAGGTCGTCCATCTTGGTTCCCTTCACGTCGCCCTTGGCTCTGGACCCTTCCAGTTTCCTCCAGCACTACTCACCAATTTCCAGTTACCCCACCATGACACACTGCGTTCACACACGGAATGAAAAATAAAAATAAAAAAAATCACAAGAAATCCATAAATGGTGCAAAGATCTGAAAATACGGAGATATGTACTGCGACCTTCCACCCTCAACTGGATCTCCCACATTCACAACCTTGCTTCCAAAACATTACTGTTACCCATAGAAAAAGATAACGATTACAGTACATCACGTTTCACTTGAACTGCAGAAAAAAAAAAGAAAAAAAAGTGAGTCTACATTAATTACGATTTGCTGCAGATCCCCCACACAAAGAGTTAAACAGAAATATGTAGCGGTGTCCATGACAGAATACAATGACTCCTTTTCCCTGGCAAGTGACATTTCACTCTGCCTGGTTTCCACAGGTCCGCTTCGCCCCAGGAGCGAGGGAGAGAAAGGCGGATAGGTTGGTCATGTTAATCGTTCTTCTTCTCCTCCTCTGCTTTTTCTGTTATGGCGGCGACCTCCCCTGTGGCTGTGACCTCCCCCTGTGCTGTGCTGTCCTTGTTAGGGTCCACTCCAGTGGGTTCCGCTCCGCTGGTGCCAAATTCATTCATCCGGTTGGGATCCACCCTGTAGATCCAGCGCTGGTACAGGTAGACAAAGAATACTACGTCTGTGGGAGGGAAACATAAGAGTTATTACAGGGGTGTAATGTTCACCAAAACCCATGGTTGGGTTAAAACAGTTATAACTGTCCAGATCTGGAATGACAACAGTATCACTTGTCTCCAGGGGTGTTTTGACTCTACTATGTGGGAGATATGAGGACAGCAGCTCTGATCTTGATGAAGTCACAGATGTTATTTCAGACTATGCCAACTTCTGTGTTGAGTCAGTTGCGCCTACTTAAAACCTGTAAAATGACAATAAGCCTTGGGTATCAAAACTAGGGGTGTAATGTTCAGCAAAACACATGGTTGGGTACGTATTGTGGTTTTGGGGTCACAGTTCGGTTTCGGTACAGCGGGAAAATGAAATGCCAATAGTTACTGTAGCAACATTTTTGGCCCTTTAAAATACAAAGTGTTGGTATTCCTGATTTCATGTATGATCATGAGTTATATAATGGCTGATGAGAGCACAAATCAGGAGTCCTAACACTTTGCCTTTTCTTAAATGAAAACAATTACTCATCAACAAAGTGCAATATCTGTGTGAAATCAATATGTAAACATGGCTCAGACATTGTACGTTACGGACACCTTCCTAATATTGAGTTGACACCCCATGTGTCAATTGTCTCAAGGCTTGAGAATCCTTAACCTGTCCCTTTCATCTACACCAGGGATGAGCCCGCAGAACATTTTGTAGGCCGGTGGACCAACTCAGCCTGGGTCTCAACTTACTGTTAAGAGTTAGAATAATAGACAACACAAGCTGCAATTAAACCATGTGGTTATGCATCAGTCACTCACTCAATTAGCCCGTTTCAGCACAAAAAATATTTTAATGTTTAGTTAGTCTTGCGGCCAGCTATCTAAACTTGAAGTAAGCATGTTTTGAATTACTGACCGGGGTGGGGCACATTGATCACGAGTGATCATATTTAAAACATTTGCCTCCACCCTATGCCAAAATGTGGAGAATTGCAGGAAATGTACTTTTACAATATAGATTTTGTTATCCTTTAATTAGCTCTCTGTAGGCATGGAGATCCATCTGTAGCAGGGATGGGCAACTCCAATCATCTGGGGCCTGATTGGTGTCACACTTTTGCCCCAGCTAACACACCTGACTCCAACAATCAACTAATCATGATATTCAGTTTAGAATGCAATTAGTTTAATCAGCTGTGTTTGATTAGGATGGGGAGAAGTGTGAAACCACTCTACACCCTGAGGACTGGAGTTGCTCAACACATGGTGTGTTGGCCAATTCATTGACAATGTCGGCTTTAGCTTGCTTAGATAGCAAACGGGTAGGACCCGCTCTGAAACGGGTGCGAGGGTTCCAGTTTCATAGAGTCTCAAGCACATTCATGAGGTGCTGAATCCCCATATTCTCAACAACCGAGAATGGGCTCATATACGCAGCAATAAACATGCTAAAGACAAAATCAGAAAGTATGCATTTAACCCTGCTTTGTAGTATAACTTATTTTGAACAAAAGCTACAAATAAGTGAGTCAATCAGCCCTATGCTGAAAAATAGAGCTGTCCATACTTCTGAAACAATCTTCAGTGACCATTGAATTGTCACCTTTCCCTAGATGTTGCTTTGTGCATAAAAGTGCAAATTGAGGAAACACCAACTTAATTACACTGAACAAAAATATGAAATACAACATGTAAAGTGTTGGTCCCATGTTTCATGAGCTGAAAAAAAAGATCCCAGACATTTTCCAAACGCACAAAAAGCATATTTCTCAAAAATGCTAAAGTTGGTTTACATTCCGGTTAGTGAACATTTCTCCTTTGCCAAGATAATCCATGCATCTCACAGGTGCATATCAAGAAGCTGATTAAACAGCATGGTCATTACACAGGTGTAGCTTGTGCTGGGGACAATAAAAGGCCATTAAAATGTTCACTTTTGTCACAACACAATGCCACAGATGTCTCAAGGGAGCGTGCAATTGGCATGTTGATTACAGGAATGTCCATCAGAGCTGTTGCGAAGTAATTTAGAATGTTAATTTCTCTACCATAAGCCGACACCAACGTCGTTTTAGAGAATTTGGCAGTACGTCCAACGGGCCTTACAACCTTAAAAAAAGGTATCTGTCTATCATTTGAATTCCATAGATTAGGGCCTACTGAATTTATTTAAACCTCACAGATTTCCTTGTATGACCTGTAACTCCTTTGAAATTGCTGCGTTATGTTTTTGTTCAGTCTATCTACGTAGACAAATTGGCAGTAGAATGGCCTTACTGAAGAGCTCAGTGACTTTCAACGTGGCAATGTTATAGGATGCCACCTTTCCAACAAGTCAGTTTGTCAAATGTCTGCCTTGCTAGAGCTGCCCCGGTCAACTGGAAGCTCTGTGAAATGGAAACATCTAGGAGCAACAGTGGCTCAGCTTCAAAGGGGTAGGCCACACAAGCTCACAGAATGGGACCGCCGAGTGCCGTAGCGCGTAAAAATGAAATCCTCGGTTGCAACACTCACTGCAGAGTTCCAAACTGCCTCTGGAAGCAACGTCAGCACAAGAACTGTTCGTTGGGAGCTTTATGAAATGGGTTTCCATGTCTGAGCAACCGCACACAAGCTTAAGATCACTATGCGCAATACCAAGCGTCGGCTGGAGTGGTGTAAAGCTCGCCACCATTGGACTCTGGAGCAGTGGAAACGCGTTCTCTGGAGTGATGACAGACAAATCTGGGTTTGGCGGATGCAAGGAGAACGCTACCTGAACCAATGCTTAGCCCCAACTATAAAGTTTGGTGGAGGATGGGGCTGTTTTTCATGGTTCGAGCTAGGCCACTTAGTTCCAGTGAAAGGGAAATCTTAATGCTACCGAATACAATGACATTCAAGACGATTATGTGCTTCCAACTTTGTGGCAACAGTTCGGGGAAGGCACTTTCCTGTTTCTGCATGACAATGCCACGCGTGCACAAAGCGAGGTGCATACAGAAATGGTTGGTCGAGATCGGTGTGGTAGAACTTGACTGGCCTGCACAGAGCACTGACCTCAACCTCAATGAACACCTTTGGGTTGAATTGGAAAGCTTACTGCAAGCTAGTCCTAAATCACCCAGCAAGTCCCCGCAGCAATGTTCCAACATCTAGTGGAAAGCCTTCCCTGAAGTGTGGAGGATGTTATAGAAGCAAAGGGGGGACCAAGTCCATATTAAAACTCCTATGATTTTGGAATGAGATGTTCAACGAGCAGGTTTCCACATACACTACATGACCAAAGGTATGTCTACAGGAATGAGACAGATCCTGCTTCTGTTGCCTGTTTGAGTTTATTTAATAGTCTACTGACTCCGTGAGTACCAAGTATCACACAACTGCAAAATGTCGGATAAATGTTGGGTAAAGCAAGCAGCCAGTTTTTAAAATCTTTGCTATGCTTTAATAAAAGGCTTTACAAAATGTTTGTTAGAACAGATTCTCTGGTATTCGTGTTGTTTACACGGTTCCAAACAGGCAGAAAAGGTATTGTAATCCAACACCATCGGTTTGTCACACATAATATGCAAGCAGCTCTCGCTTCTCTACCCTCCTTATTGTTATTACAATTATGATCATCATTATAATAAGTCATGTCATTAGATGGTTTCTTATCGCTATAGCCTTGTATAACCACCACTCAGCTGTAGGCCTAAGAGCGTGTCCGGTTTGGTCTTAATATCGTAACTTCCTATACAGCCTCTCCAGTCTTAAGAGTTCCAACTAGTCGTTGACAGATTTTTAAAAAACATTTTATTTTAAATCTTTATTTAACTAATTCTTATATAGAACGAATTCTTATTTACAATGACGGCCTACAGGAGACCCCATAAGCTGTCCTAACAGTTAAGTGTTCTAATTCTCAGAGTAATAAAACTCTGACACTCTGAAAGCTTAACCAAGTGTATTCTTCCCAGAGGATCATTAGAGCTGCACTAGACACATTTCCACCACAACAAGTATATACACTCCAAGTTAGTATATACACTCCAAGTTAGTATATACACTCCAAGTTAGTATATACACTCCAAGTTAGTATATACACTCCAAGTTAGTATATACACTCCAAGTTAGTATATACACTCCAAGTTAGAGACAAAGTAATAGGGTAATGAATCATCATTTCTCCCTTAAGGGGATATGACCTGACCTCAACCCCTCATTTTCCTAATCCACAGATGTCCATCCCTATCCCCTATAGCAATCCTGCGACTTCCTCCCGTCCACCCAGCACATTCCAAAGCCATCAACTTCTGATGTAAAACATAGTTTCTAGGATAGCAAATGTTCCAAGTTTAACCCAGAATCCAACAAGAGTTACCAGTAGGTATCTTGATTACAGAAAGAGGCAAGTGGTTCCTGAGCCATAGACAGGCAATTGCTTTGGAGCTGTTAAAATAAATGTTTTTATCATTTCTATATGACGAACCCATTGGAATGGAAAAGGCACAACGCTCGCTTAGCACTAAGACTGTACTTTCCCTAAACAGGTTTTAAAGAATGTTGTTGAGGCCTTCAATGGCCTTCTTCAGAATAATCACAAAGTGAATGGACAAGTTCATATTAGGGCATGGGGAAGACAATTAAGGAGAAATCGTCAGCTGGTGGCGCTAATGAGACATGTGGTAGACCATACAGGTCGGTACTCAGGGTTTGGGGTACTATGGTCAATGTCTCCACCTAGTGATGTAATACAGATGTGGAACCAGTAAAAAAAACTATTGGAAAACTGGGCAAGCTTTTTTCAACTACAGTAGGTGTAATTGATATAAAACCATCACTATATAGTGCATGTTGAATATGTTGGGTATAGAAACTCAGCAAAAAGAAGGAAAGAAACAGACCTTTTTCAGGACCCTGTCTTTCAAAGATAATTTGTAAAAATCCAAATAACTTAACAGATCTTCATTATAAAGGGTTTAAACGCCATTTCCTATGCTTGTTCAATGAACCACAAACAATTCATGAACCTGTGGAACGGTTGTTAAGACAGCTTACAGAAGGTAGGCAATTAAGGTCACAGTTATGAAAAGCCTCTAATGTCCTAAGTTCTCTACTGACTCTGAAAAACACCAAAAGAAAGATGCCCAGGGTCCCTGCTCATCTGCGTGACGGAGGCATGAGGACTGCAGATGTGGCCAGGGCAATAAATTGCAATGTCCGTACTGTGAGACGACCAAGAAAGCGCTACAGGGAGACAGGACGGGAGTTGATGGTCCTCGCAGTGGCAGACCACGTGTAACAACACCTGCACAGGGTCGGTACATCACACCTGCGGGACAGGTACAGGATGGCAACAACAACTGCCCGAGTTACACCAGGAATGCACAATCCCTCCATCAGTGAGAGAGGCAGGACTGAGGGCTTGTAGGCCTGTCCTCACCAGACATCACCGGCAACAACGTTGCCTATGGGCACAAATACACCGTCGCTGGACCAGACAGGACTGGAAAAAGTGCTCTTCACTGAAGAGTCTCGGTTTTGTCTCACAGGGGTGATGGTCGGATTCAGTTATCATCGAAGGAATAGGTGTTACACCGAGGCCTGTACTCTGGAGCGGGATCGATTTGGAGGTGGAGGGTCCGTCATGGTCTGGGGCGGTGTGTCACAGCATCATCGGACTGAGCTTGTTGTCATTACAGGCAATCTCAACTCTATGCGTTACAGGGAAGACATCCTCCACCCTCATGTGGTACCCTTCCTGCAGGCTCATTCTGACATGACCCTCCAGCATGACGATGCCACCAGCCATACTGCTCGTTCTGTGCGTGATTTCCTGCAAGACAGGAATGTCATTGCTCTGCCATGGCCAGCGAAGAGCCCGGATCTCAATCCCATTGAGCACGTCTGGGACCTGTTGGAACGGAGGGTGAGGGCTAGGGCCATTACCCCCAGAAATGTCCGGGAACTTGCAGGTGCCTTGGTGGAAGAGTGTGGTAACATCTCACAGCAAGAACTGGCAAATCTGGTGCAGTTCATGAGGAGGAGATGCACTGCAGTACTTAACGGGGCTGGTGGCCACACCAGATACTGACTTACTTTTGATTTTGATCCCCCCCTTTGTTCAGGGACACATTATTCAATTTCTGTTAGTCACATGTCTGTGGAACTTGTTCAGTTTATGTCTCAGTTGTTACTTCGAAGCTGCGATGCCTGATAAGGACCCAATCACGTGATGGGCATTGGCTAAAAATAATTGAGAAATTTGGCAAAACATTTTTTTTTTTGAATGACGATTTGTAACACAACAAATACAATTATAGCACAACCAAAGATTAAAAACAGTCGCTTTCAATCGTGATTGCAATTGCTTTAGCCAACTTGTTGCAGCTCATATATTGTTTAATTATTCAAGGCTCCCTTTTGTTTCTTATTTTTTTATAACTGAAACGCTTAAACAAAACGAGCAAACCAAAAGATACAATAGTTCACCTGACACAAGACTAAAGTTTGAAATGTCTAACTCAATAGCACAGACCTGATTTGCCCTGACGAAAATGCTTCAACCCCCTACAAATGACAATTATAATCCACATAATCAAAACAACCTTATTAGGTCATGATGTACAGTATATACTTTACATCCAATAGAAAGTAGTATACGGTTTTTGTTCATCAACATCTTTGTGTTTCCTTCAATATAAAAAAAGGATAAAAAGACTAGATGGAGAAGATGTGCTCAAATATGCCCTCTGGTGTTTTAAATGAGTATTAACTGCAAGCGCTGCGACTCACCGACATACTGTTCACGACACTACAGTAGGATTTCAAATGAGGAACCACTGTAGTCGTTAACGGAACAGCCTGAACATGTTATTTTTCAGCTCAGACGTACTCAAAAAGGCAGACAATGCAGCGTAGACAGCCTGCAGGCCTAGTGTTATTACTTTGTTCATATATTTTTGGGATGCATTCATTCAGGTCCACGATGCAGCCAGAAACAAACGGTTCGGTATGAATACGTGTACCGTTAAACCCCTAAGGGAACTCGTTTTTTAGTGTGTTTTTTTTTATACATCAATGGGATAGTCATTGTTAAGACCCGGAATGGACTGTACTTAAGTCTATGAAATGTGTGTGTGTTGGAGGGCAGTGAGTAATAACGCACCGTCTCTGAGACATCCTATCCTGTACATCATGGGCATCTTGATGACAAAGGCGAACAGGTCGTCGATGAAGGTGTTCAGTGCCTTGTAGGTGAGCATCCTCCATGGGAGGTGGGCCACGGACTTCATCTTATAGTTGATGAACAGCTGTGGCGTCATCGTGATGAAACCTGAGCCAAAATCACAAAGCAGACACCACGACGAATCAGATCAAAGAAACGATGAGCGTCGCACTTAGTCTGTCTCCGACAGTGTCACTTAGGGTCGAATATCACTTAGGATGTCAAATAATAAAGAGACATTTAGGAGAGAATGTGTTAACAAGGACAGACTATCAATAATTATAGACTTTACGGGTCAATAAGGCTCGACTGTCTGCTCGGACACTGTCAATAGGGATCAGGCTATGTAAAATGAGGATTAAGACAGCATAGACTCTCACTTGTCCTGGACTGTGCAACTGATATTTAGCGATTTGATCATCACAGCATAGAAAACGAGGATCTTCCAAGACCAGAAAAATAGGAATTCCTTGAAAAATCAGACAAAAAAAATATGTATAATCCCATTTCTGAACAATGACCACCCGTGCGTGACTCACCAAAGGTTAACAAGAAGCCATAGAGCATGCCCAGTACGAATGAGTACCAGCCTTTGTGCTCTTGGTACAGCACACTGTAGACGGCATAGCACCCGAACAGAGGGTAGAGCAGCCATGACAGGTACTTGAACGCCATCTACGCAGAGGGAAGAGGACAGGACAAAAAACGTCAGTAGAAGATTTGCCATTCTAGCGGTCAATAAAAGCCATTGTAATGTGTGTGGCGTTGACGCGTTTCCTTACGTCGTCGAAGACTTTGGTGGAGGACTGCACGTACGTGGACTTGTCTTTTATTGATAAGCGTGGGAGGATCCCGAACAACTTGTTCTCTCTGTCCAACTAAGGGGAAACCGACATCCAGATTAGCTAACAACCAGGGATTCATTTGTGCAACCCGAAAACAAGAGAAATACCTGTTCTCCATCTCACCTTGACGTCCATGACCTTGGTGATCTTCCAGAAGTCGATGAGCAGGCCGATGAACACGCTGACCTGTTATGGGACACGAGCTGGGAATTAGAGAAGGGACCACTCTGCTCTAGTACAATGGTCATGAATGACATCCCTACAGAGCCTGTCATGATGAATGACATTACAAAGGGTCTGGTGACAAGTCTTTATTATTATTTTATTTTTTTATATACACACAAATGGAAAAACCCACTAACCTGCACCACGAAGTTGGTCTCATTGTCCAGGATGTAGAGCAGCACCACCAGGGACTGGAACACCCCGAAGATGATGGAGCGCACAGAGAGACCCTCCATGGACTGCCTGCTGTTCCAGAACTGGATGTCTAACACACACACACCAGAATAGAAAGAACATTCAACCACACAAAATACATGTAATAGGCAGTTAAGCTGTGGGAAAAAAAGAAGCACAGTGAGCTCACCATTCTTGAATGCCAGGAACTCGAAGACGCTGTGAACGATTGAGACCACAATGGTCACGCCCAGGAGGTAGGGGTTGGTTTCCAGCAAGGCCACCTACAGAGACAACAGTTCCTTAGCCACGGTTACCAGGGAAACAACATGGGGTCCAGACTCCGGGACCAGTTTGATTCTACGATGTGCTAAATTGGAGGAGCAAAAGCAAAACAAAAATGTACGCCCTGCCCCAGCCTATGACCTCTAACCCCTGACCTTGACAGAGTCCTGGTCCTCGTCAGACTGCTCATAGGTGTCCTCTGGCAGGAAGTTCCACGGTGAGCGGGCGTTCTGGGCAGCGTAGAGCTGCCAGCGCCACAGGGACAGCGGGCAGTAGGACAGGCGCAGAGGCAGCGACTGCAGGCTCTCATTGATGGGGTAGTAGTCTTTCTGCAGGTTCCAGTAGTCGTTGAAGTAGACGATAGGATAGTAGTCGCCGCTCACCGCGTCAAACTTCACATCTGTAGGGTTGTGGAGGGTAAAAAGAATGGGTTGAGAAAATGAGACTGAATAGAGCAGTAACAAAACAACAAAAAAAGGTATTTCCCCTTTAGTTAGATATTTGTAAAGAAGCAGTAGATCTCAACCCTCCTAGTACATGCTCTGGTCTGAACCACTGAGAAGCGTGAGAATAGGTTGGTAGAGCTTACGTTGGTCCAGTGGAGGTGGGACCGAGCCCTTGACCCAGGCTGTATGGTCGTCCACCATGTTGATGGTGAGGTTAGGGTGCCAGTGGGAGATGATCTCCACTGGGCCGTGGCTCTCCGCTCGCTGGGGTGGGGGGGAGAAAAGAGGAACGGCAGTCAATCAATACTGTACGGACTGGGTTTACTGACCGAATACAAAAATAGGGTCTATGCATCATGGTAAACAACCTTGATCATCTCCGGGTCGGTCTCGGTCTCCCCCGTCAGCAGGTTCTTAGTCTTCACGAACTTCCTGCGTTTGAACTTGTTCAACACTGAAAGAGTCAAAGAGGAAAACGTGAGTCAAACCACTGACATACTACTTTGAAAAGGTCATGCATGCATCAGAGTGGGGGGGGTGTCGGTTACTTACTCCGCGTGGCATGGACTGTCGCTAGCCGACGATACTGGTCCTTGCGTTTGGGGTCTGGGTGGAATCCAGTCTTTGTGAAATACACGTGGATGTAGAGGGAACCATTCATTTGCACCTTCTGTAGCACATAGGATCAGCGAAAGAGATTAGAAAATGGACATTCTACCTTCACTTCTCCCTCCTGCTCCCTCACCTCTGGGATGTTCAGATCTATTGAGTGCTCATAGCAGCCGTCCCCATCTTCTCCAGTGTTCCAGTCTCCGTAGACCAGGTCTCTATGGAACCAGAACAGGGACTGTGTGTCGTTGAAGTCAGAGAACACCTCGTCCTGGGAGATGTACACATACAGGTCCTGAGGGCAAAAAGAAAACAGGTTATCACTTATTCTTCATGTTATCTATTTCCATATTCTCCTATTGACTTGTTCCCAACCACTTTGGGTGGTTGTTTGCTGTGGCACAGCTTCTTTGTCCAGCAGTGTAAACTAATTACTGAGTGCAAGTCAACAAGCTAGCCAGGATAAAGCTCATCAACGGAGACAAGTTGTGCACACAACTCACCCAGAGAACTACCACTGAGAGGCAGGCACAGACCAAAAGGTCAACCAGGAAGTCAATACGGTCACATGACCTGGGGTTAATCGCTTATGCAGAACGGTGTGAAAAGGCTGGTGTACCATGAGGCTTTCCTTGGGGAAAAGGTTTCGGCTGGGTAAATGCGGTGCCCCAGCTGGGGTACTGGGGTCTGGTGTAGAGGACCCTCTGCGGAACCAGCTACTGATGGCCCAGATGACAAAGATCCTGTAGAGGTTGAGGAAAGAGAAGAAGAAAGTCAAGTAAGTCCAATTGAAACCAATTAAACTTTTAGTCAAATGTGTAAAAAGGTTGTTTTTTCTAAGTGGGGTGCTTGGAACCATAGAAATAGAATTACATTTCTATGATTGAGACCACCCAAATGACATCACCCCATTAAAGTTGAAATTTAAAACAGTTATGGTAAGGGTTAAATGCTAGGTTAAGGTTAAGGGTAGGGTAGTCCCAACGATCCCACTTAGCATCTACCATAAAGGGTGTGTGTCAAACAAAGGTTGAGATAAAGACAAGTGTTTTTATACATCTCTCTCTCTTTAGCATCAGATGTTGGAGAGGATTGATTCCAGTTCCTTGGTGTCCACGTCACCAACAAACTATCATGGTCCAAACACGCTAAGACAGTAATGAAGAGGGCACGACAATGCCTGTCGTGCCCTCTTCATGACAGTCTTAGAAACAGGAGACTGAAAAGATTTGGCATGGGTCCCAAGATCCTCAAAAAGTCCCACAGCTACATCATCGAGTGCCTCCTGACCGGTTGCATCACCACCTGGTATGGGAACTGCTCGGAATCCAACCTTAAGGCACTACAGAGGGTAGTGCGTACTAGAGGTCGACATGGCCGATTAATTAGGGTCAATTTCAAGCTTTCATAACAATCGACAATCAGCATTTTTGGGCGCCGATTACGTGAATGCAGCAAGGAGCCATGGTAAGTTGCTAGCTAGCATTAAACTTATGTTATAAAAAAAACCATAAACATAATCACTAGTTAAACTAGTAATATCATCAACCATGTGTAGGTAACTAGCTTGTCCTGCGTTGCAAATAATCAATGCGGTGCCTGTTAAGTTACCGAATCACAGCCTACTTTACTTTATGATTTAAACAAGTGCATTCGCGAAAAAAAAAGCGCTGTCGTTGCACCAATGTACCAAACCATAAACACCAATCCCTTTCTTAAAATCAATACACAAGTATATTTTTTTAAACTTGCACACTTCGTTAAGAAATGCAAGTTAGCAGTAAATATTAACTCTGGGAATTGTGTCACTTCTCATGTTCAGTGCAAGCAGAGTCAGGGTATATGCAGCAGTTTGGGCCGTCTGGCTCGTTGCGAACTGTGTGAAGACCATTTCTTCCTAACAAAGGCCATAATTAATTTGCCAGAATTTTACATAATTATGACATAACATTGAAGGTTGTGCAATGTAACAGCAATATTTAGACTTATACCATGACTTGACCGCTCGCGTGTCACGTTTCAAAATAAATGTAGAAATCTATATTAATCAATTATTGCGCCAACGAGCATCTGCGTTGCCAAGGGCTAAAATAGAAGTCAGTTCTATTTGTGACGCAGATCGCACTGCAACTCCTGACTCTCCCATCTCCTCATTGGTTATACCCACGTGGGTGACTGAAAGACGAACGAGGGCGGTGGCGGAAATGCACCTAATTTATGAAAGTTGCCAATCGCAATATAAAGTCCAGAGAAGAAAAGGCCTGGGAGGAGAGATGACTGGAAACGATTCGGTTGACCGTTTTATGTGTGGATTAATTGGTTGGAGTAGAAGGACCGTGTGCATTTCAGGTAAAATAACAACTCAATGTTTATATCCCAAATTGGCTAGCAACAGCAAACTAGCTAAATGGGACAAATTAGCTAGCATTTATGCACAATGGCACACGCGCGCAGCCGGTTTGGATTCCGCGTGCGCCATCGTGCACCTTGGTTTCTTATGATGCCAAGATTGAAGTCTTTGGCCATAATGCCAATTGTGACATCTGGAGGAAACCTTGCACCATCCCTATGGTGAAGCATGGTGGTGGCAACAACATACAAAGGGATGTTTTTCAGCGGCAGGGAATGGGAGATCAGTCAGGATCGAGGGAAAGATGAACGGAGCAAAGTACAGAGAGGGTTCCTTGACGAAAACCTGCTCAGGACCTCAGACTGGGGCAAAGGTTCACTTTCCAACCACACAGACAACGCAGGAGTGGCTAGGGGAACAAGTCTCTGAATGTACTTGAGTGGCCCAGCAAGAGCCCGGACTTGAACCCGATCAAACATCTCTGGAGTGACCTGAAAATAGCTGTGCAGCGACACTCCCCATCCAACCTGACAGTGCTTGAGAGGATCTGCAGAGAAGAATGGGAGAAACTCCCCAAATACAGTTGGGCCAAGCTTGTAGCATCATACCCAAGAATACTCCAGGCTGTAATTGCTGCCAAAGGTGCTTCAAATACTGAGTAAAGGGGTCTGAATACTTGTGTAAATGTGATATTTCAGTTTGATTTCTCAGTATGGGGTATTGTGTGTAGATTGATGAGCGAAAAAAAAGATTTAATCAATTTTAGAATAAGGCTGTAGTGTAACAAAATATGGACAACGTAAAAGGGTCTGAATACTTTCCGTGCACACATTTCTGACCCACCTGAAGAGGACTCCCTTTATGACCGACCATGCGTTGGGTGGTGGAGCCGGCGGGGGCTGTGCAGGGTCCCCAACAGCAGTCTGTATGGCCTGGCCATCCACGGCTGCAGCAGCTCCATTGCTGCTCACCTACACACACACACACACACACACACATCAAATCAGTAGTGATGCACCGATATTAAATATTTTGGCCGATACCGATATCCAATATTTTCCTTGCCAAAAACGAAACGATACAAATAACCAATATTTAAACATTTTAGCGACCTTTTCAGCATTCTAGTACAGTTAAATAGGCACTGCATCTCAGTGAAAGAGGGGTCACTAAAATCCCTGGTTCTAATCCAGGCAGTATCACATCCGGCCGTGATTGGGAGTCCCATAGGGCGCCACACACAATTGGCCCAGCTTCGTCCAGGCCGTCATTGTAAATAAGAATTTGTTCTTAACTGACTTCCCTCGTTAAATAAAGGTTACACACAAAAAAGTTATTGCTGGCATTTACGTATGTATGTCCCCATTACCAGTAAAACAATCAAAACATAATTCTTTCACTTACTTACTATTCTGTTCCGTTGTTCAATCATTTCAACATTTTACATGGAGTTATTACGTCATACAGGTATGCACGGTAGCTTTGACATGGGTTTTTAACATCGCCGTTGAACTAGACATCGGCTGATACCGTTGTTGGCATTTTTAGCTAATATCGTCCGATTCCGATATGTTCACCGCTACATTGTGCATCCCTATCAATCAGGGAATCCTAAAATGGGTTTCCATCCACTAGTGGAATATCCATCAAAAAGATAGGCACAGGAGTGTTTCCATCAAACTGGCTTGTTACAGATGAAAAGCTGTGCGATGACATAAAAAAACACCTTCTGCACATCAGTTTTTTATTCAGTTAATGTTCAATGCGATTCACTTAAGTTCAATGCGATTCCATCGGTTGTCACAAAAACTGTTTCTATCAAATAGCAATCTTGCCCAATCTCGTCTTGGTGCATGTTCTCTGGACAACACTGATAAAGTGGAATGTAGGGTGCAAAAATGTCAATTTAAAAAATCAATTTCAATAGCTAGGCAAAAGATTTATGCAAATATTCTCTGCATTAACAAAATATGTGCATTTTCCCACCAGAGACGTTTTCCCCTCAAATTAACTAGTTGTGCATGATGACGTAGTGCACAACGTCTGTGCTTAAATTCTTACGTACCGTATAAAAAAAATACAAGTTAAAATGAGTTTCCATCGCATTTTCAACTCTACTGATGGTTTAAATGTTGCGTTATATAGCAAAAGTGCCCACTCTGGTATTGCCGCGTGCGCTATAGCCAACAGCTCGCAGATATAGTGCGGGTATATCCTGCACGAGATGATTATGGGCAAAAGAGCAAGTTTATTTTTAAAATGTATGGACAAAAGAGCATGTTCATTTTTAATTTGTCATACGGTAGCCATCATGTCACTAGAATAAGACCCTCGATATTTATTGTAAAGGAGCATCAAGCTCATCACCTTGCACTTTCACCACCACCCTCTGAAGTTCATTATTTATTTAGCTGAAGTGCGTGGTTTTCCGAGTCATTGTGGCAGGACCACAAATCACAACTCGTTTACTTCGATACGATGGTTATTATATTAATTTTTGTCCACCTCCACAAACTCCAAAAACCTCTCACACACACGCTGTTGTCTGGCAACATGTAGCGCAGCACTATTACCATCTGTGATTTACAGGAGACGTCAGTGGTCTCGTCTGCCTGTACAGACGCAAAAGGAGTCTCAGACACCTCCTTAACTATAGCTTCTCTGTACACTGCATACATACAACCCCCAAATTTGTTTTGGATTGTGCTAGATGTACCCTTTTGGTTGGTTGTCATAATGCCTTTGTAGCCTGTAATCTCTTTCACCCATGCTCTCAAAAATACTCCGGAAACGGCCTGGGTTCAAGGAGACGGTAGACTCGTAATTTTTATTTAACCAGGTAAAACCCATTGAGGTTAAAAAAAACAATTTTGAGGGCGAGCTGGCAAGAAGGCGAAACAGGTTAATAGCAGCGTGTGCATAAAACATTACAGAAAAATACAGAATATAAAGTGTCACAAGTTAAAGATACAATTGAAGATTAGAAACTGCAGTTGTGAAACAGTGTTGTCGATCAGTCTTAAAAACAGACAAGGACACTAACTCCCCTACCTTTAAAATCTCCTAAAGCATGTTCCAAGATGAAGGCGCATTATGGGAAAAATATTTCCCCCCGTTCATCTTAGTTCTAGCCCGGAACAGACAAGGACAGCAGCAATTGTGAACAAAGACTATATTGAGTGACTGATCTGGTCAGTGGAACAGATAAAAAGGGAGTTGTCCCATCAACGCTTTGTACACAAAAGTGTACCAGTGCTATCACCTCCTGGTGGAGAGAGAGGTCCATTGCACCATAGCATACAAATCACAGTGATGGGTGAGTGATCTAGCGTTTGTAATACATCTTATTATGTATCCCGATGGGTGTTCCTGGGCAGCTTCAATGTGGTGCTCTTATTCTTCTCACTTTGCTTGGTGAGGTAGATTGCTGCTATAACTTGATGACCCTTAACATACCTAACCATTTCCTTGGCTGTCTTGTAGTGTGTATCCATTGTTTTCAGTGTCATGATGTCCTTGAAGAGCAGATTCAATGCATGAGCAGCACAGACAATGGGTGTAATGTGAGGGTAGGACTCCTCCACTTAAGACCAAACAGCCTTCATGTTTGCAGCATTGTCTGTCACCAGTGCAAATACCTTCTGTGGTCCAAGGTCATTGATGACTACCTTCAGCTCACCTGCAACGTAGGGACTGGTGTGTCTGTTGTCCCTTGTGTCTGTGTTATTGTAGAATACTAGTTGAGGGGTGGAGATGATGAAGTTAATTATTCCTTGCCCACCCATCAGAGGTGATTGCAATACAGTCTGCTTTCTCAATGATTTGCGTGACCTTCACTTGAACTCTGTTGAACTCTGCATCCAGCAAATGAGTAGATAAATCATGTCTGGTTGGAGGGGTGTATGCTGGGCGAAGAACATTCAGAAATCTCTTCCAATACACATTGCCTGTGAGCATCAGCGCTGAACCAGTTGCATACACAGCTCGAGCAAGACATTCATCAGCTTTTCTCTGCCTACATTCCTCCATTGAGTCAAAAAAACTTCTGATTCCAGGAGAACCACGAGCTGTTGCTATCGATTATGTGTCCAATTCATCATTTTCACCTCGAATAGAAGTAGAGGGACTTTTGTCAGATAGTGCCCGTGGCATTTGCCTGTAAAGGTTATAAAAACATTTGTAAATAAATAAAAATACTATTCCATGTACAGATAGAGTTAGGCAGTTAGATTAAACAACTCCTTTCTAAGATATATATATATTTTAATTAAACGTATGGAAACAGATGAATTAACACTCAGTTAGCAGGCTCAAGCAAGCTAAAAACCCACACGGTAGCAAAGACTAACTAGCAGAAATGGTTAAGTTAGAAATCATTGAAACACACTTTGCTGTAGACTACTATTTACTAGTTAACAAAAAATCATGTGTCATAAAATATATTCAACCCACCCAGTATTGCAATCAAAACATACCAGAAAGCATGTAGTCCTTGGCTCAGGTAGTGTAGTAGTGTGGGCTCAATAGCATCTCATTAGTGTGTAAAATCTTGAGAATCAGCTGTACATGTGATGGAAGAATGCACTGTGCATGCAGAGGGTTGCAATTCCATTGAATTGGGGATAGTTTAACCAAAATATGCCACAAAATCTAGAATTTCCTTCTGTGTATCCCACAAAAAAAGGTTCACTGTTATAAGCCTACTTAAAAAAAATGAATTTAAGCAAAATTCCCAGGCTTAACTCCCCATGGAAATTTTCCCGGAAAGCTTCCGAGCCTTCGCAACACTATTTCTAACCTAAAAACGTGGGGCTGCGCGAAGGCTCGGAAGCTTTCCGGGAAAATTTCGCCACAGAGCTTCATACAGTCAAAAGTCTCTATGGTCTATTATTTAACATGCAACTGCTGTAATGAAGCAGCTAATAAAACGTCTTTTTAAAACATTTGCCAAAACGCAAATCACGGGAATTTGATTTGATCATGAGAGAAATGCTGATTAATGGCATGAGGAAGTCTAAAATAATTGCCTCTGCGTTTTTATGTATGGATTTCCGCAATGCTACTTTGAAGCAAGGTAAGACATGACTCATTATTTGAAGTAAAATTTTCAGGTTTCAAACTAATATACTGCCGCAAACTCAAATTGCAAAGTGGTGAGTGACGCGCTGATTGTCTTCTTACCATTGACTAAGGTTATAGCCTACGCACTCGAATGGGAGGCGTGCTTTTATTACGAGTTGAGATCGAGAAAGAAAAAAAAGCTCATTTTAAAACCGTGGCCATCAAAGCTAAACAATTCTAGATGCAGTCGCATGTTATTTGTTGCGCAATGACTTGGCTGACAAAAGCACGTTTCTCATCAGCGCAGGCTTTTTGACAGGTGATCGACTATTCCGCTCCTCAAACTAGCCTCGGTATGCATGACGACAAACGAAAATACACACGCCAATTTAATTCCACTAAAATTATGCAAATTCACCTATATCATGACAGGCCAAATGTATTTTCAGCAGCTAACAGTTTATAAAATTGTATTGAATATTCCTGTTTCCATCACAGCTGTCGTGATTTTGCTTTCATAAAAACTGTGTATGGAAACGTGGTTACAGACAACAAAATTCACCCATGTCTGGTGAATTTTGTTTTGTCGACTGTAGGACATTTTACCCAGAAGTTCCCAGTTTCCATGAACACTATAAGAAAATATTTTCCAGCATCAACTAAATTTTACCTAAAGCGAGCAAGAGAAAAAAAACAAGACCCAAACCAGGGTGACGAAAGTAGCACTTCGGGGGGTTATCCAGTCTGGGACTCATTTCAAGAGCCACCAATGAATTACGCGAGTCACTTATAAAGAAAGTGATTCCCTGAGGTTTGTCAATGGTTTACACTGCATTAATGTTCCCCTGAAAGTCTACTATTAGGACCCATGATGATGTAGCTACTTTGATAGGTTTTGCTTACATGTCAAATCCTGTCTAATTAAGTTGTATGGTTTGGAGTGAGTGCAGCATGAAGGAAGCATTGCAAGCCAAGAACGTGTCAGTCAGAAAGCCCAAGCAGGGGTGCATTGTTGCCCAGTGAAACAAAAGACAAGCACACGCCAAGTCACAAGACAGGCCCCACTTTCTGAAAATCACATCTCCCCTGCATGTCACTAACACAAACAGGGATGGACAGCAAGCCTCTAAGAACAAACTGCATTGACAGTCATAAAGGTTTCAGTCAACACAGTGACCACCATGGCCTAAGAGGCTGAAGCTAAATAGTGCTGCATGAGTGTTTTTGAGTGAAGGCAGCAGTTTCCTTATGATGTTAACTGACTGGAATGATTTCATTATCTGTGGCAGATGCTCTGTTTTGTTCCAGAGGGCACCCCAAGATTACACAGGATCCAAAATCCAACTGTTATTTTCCCAGTAAGAAGTCATTCTTACAACTCACATTGTCAACTGGGGTTAACATTTTACCCACTACTAAATTCTGCCAATGGGACACAGAGTAAAAGCTTCAAAACAACCAATGGCTTTGCCTACTGCTATGAGAGGCAACACAGCCCTTTATCTGTCAATCTTTCATGGAGGGAATCGAAAGACAGCTGCTGCCTTGGCTCCTGTAGCATTCCTCATTGGTGAGATGAGTGACAGTATCTGTGATAAGAGGACCAAACTGGTTCCTATGAGTGGGAGATACTCGTGAATGCAGTGGATAATCAACTAGAAGTATCTGCGCAAACAAGCCATGAGGACCTTAGATAACACCACTCTGAAGGCTAGCATAGTAAGAGGGCCTCTAGTGGATGCGTTTGAAGTTGATTTAATAACTGAACACACCTATCAAATCAGGAGGCTTGTTGAGACACAGCAAAAAATTACCCCCCCCCCCTTTTTTATTTTTATTTTTTTTTACATGCGTAGTCTCTCAGTGAAAGCAAATGTCACACGAACCAAAAATGAGTAATTGATCCGATCTGTTCAGAAGGGGATGACAGTCCCGTGGCATGCATGTGCACGGATGTTTGACCCAAGTCAACATTAGCTTGCTAACTGATGAGTAGTGACTAGCTTGCTAGCTAGTTAGCTAATAACTAACCAGAATATCCAACCCGCTTGCTTACAGATGCACTAGGGTCAGACAGGCTCACCGTGTAAATTGTTTAGATTATCCGGCGTCTCACTTGGAAAACATAACCCAATTCAGGGATGATAAATGCTTTGTACTTCGAATTGTCCCATTATCCCAACTGTTACAGGAGAAGATTGAATGACAGTTATCAGTAGCCACAGCAGCCATTATGGAATGGCATGTCGCCTTGAACAACAAAGAAGCGGATTGGCTGACACTACAATTCCAAAATGGCTGCCATGGCTTGAGGATGAAAAGAGCAGTTTTCCAGAAAAACAGCCTGGTCTCAGACTAGACGTAACATAGTAATTGTACATCCAGGACACCCAAATTAGTAGATTTTACATTTGGTATGGTTACAAAAGACATACACAAATTAAAGTAGGGTGGTTGGTTGGGCGTTTAACGCAAATGTCAAGTTCAAATCACAGACAACCAAAGCATTTTTTAGCAACTTTAACTACTTTGCATGTTACCGTACTCTTTTAGCTAACCCTTCTAGCAAACTTCTCGGTGTAACAGTTTGGATAATGGGACAAATCGGAATACAACATATTTCTCATCCCTGGATTGAGGTATGTTTACCGAGCCATATTTTGCGCCAGCTCCGCCGTGTCTTAATCTATACATGAATCCCGTCTGACCCTAGTACAGCTGTAAGCATGCGGTCGGATCTACTTGCTAGCTAATAAGATGCAACATCCATAACTAAGTAGTTAACGAACCAAAATCTAGAAAACACAGATGTTCGATCATTCTCAGCGCCGTTTAGCACTCAGTTGATAGTGACAGGCAGCAGACTAGCCTAGTCTACCAAGTAATAACTTTAGTCCGTTAAAAAAAGGAAGTGCGATTAAAGGTAATGATTGACAAATTATTCTGCTAACGAACGTCGGCTAGGCTGACGAAATCATCGCCAGTCTAGCTAGCCACTCGTGTAGCTAACTAGCTAGGTTAAAACGGGCTAACCCAATCATCCACTGTCATGACATGATCTGTTACCCCAAGTACCGACCTCATTATTTTGATCAGAAATATGGTTGTCGGTTTATCAGAAAATAACTAACTTGCAAGATGCTATAACAAACGTACCGTGAAAGGCAGGGGGGACGTTTATAAACCGACCGGCATTGACAGCGTCAAAAAGCTCGCGTGTGAAACGATCACACTTCAATAACAATGTCTGCAGTGCCATTCACTGCTCGAGTTCGCCATATGCCGATATTGGTACGTTCACACATTGACGACAGTCATACAATTTAATTCATTTTTACCTCGCCGTTGGCTTGCGGAGAAGCTTCGGTCTCCTGCGACGCCATCTTCGCTGTCTCTGTCGCACACCGCTGGCAATGAAACCGAAGTTCTCGCGTGAGCTCAGATAGGTACATCTACAACGTGACGTTTTTTTGCAAAGAAGCAAGTCGTCCCATGTTGGCATGAAGACATCAGAGTGCCTTCCTTATTTCTCTATTTGCAGCAGTCCCCTCTTTTAAACAATAGAGGAGACAGCTGCTTGTTGTATCTGCTACACTCTCTTTACTGTATGTTCAGTGGTATGTTGTGCTTACTGTATTTGTGCCTGTTGTAACCCAGGGGTGTAAAGTACCTTTGTAAAAAATACTTTGAAGTATTACTTAAGTCGTTTTGGGGGGGGGGGGTATCTGCACCTTACTATGTATTTTGTTTGCCTACTTTTACTTCAGTAAATTCCTAAAGAAAATGACTTTTTACACCATACATTTCCCTGACACTCAAAAGTACTCGTTATGTTTTTACAGAAAAATTGTCAAATTCACCCACTTATCAAGAGAACATCCCGGGTTATCCCTACTGCCTCTGTTCTGGCAGACTCATTTCACACAAATGCTTCTTTTGTAAATTATGTTGGAGTGTGCCCCTGGCTATCTAAATAAATACAAACCAAGAAAATTGTGCTGTCTGGTTTACTTAATATAAGGAATTTGAAATGATTTATACTTTTACTTCTGATACTTAAGTATATCTTAGCAATTCAATTGACTTATGATACTTTTTATTTCACCTTTATTTAACCAGGTAGGCAAGTTGAGAACAAGTTCTAATTTACAATTGCGACCTGGCCAAGATAAAGCAAAGCAGTTCGACACATACAACGACACAGAGTTACACATGGAGTAAAACAAACATACAGTCAATAATACAGTATAAACAAGTTTAAATACGATGTGAGCAAATGAGGTGAGATAAGGGAGGTAAAGGCAAAAAAAAAGGCCATGGTGGCAAAGTAAATACAATATAGCAAGTAAAACACTGGAATGGTAGATTTGCAGTGGAAGAATGTGCAAAGTAGAAATAAAAATAATGGGGTGCAAAGGAGCAAAATAAATAAATACAGTAGGGAAAGAGGTAGTTGTTTGGGCTAAATTATAGGTGGGCTATGTACAGGTGCAGTAATCTGTGAGCTGCTCTGACAGTTGGTGCTTAAAGCTAGTGAGGGAGAATAGTGTTTCCAGTTTCAGAGATTTTTGTAGTTCGTTCCAGTCATTGGCAGCAGAGAACTGGAAGGAGAGGCGGCCAAAGAAAGAATTGGTTTTGGGGGTGACCAGAGAGATATACCTGCTGGAGCGCGTGCTACAGGTGGGTGATGCTATGGTGACCAGCGAGCTGAGATAAGGGGGGACTTTACCTAGCAGGGTCTTGTAGATGATACTTAAGTATATTTAAAACCAAATACTTTGACTTTTACTCAAATAGTATTTTACTGAGAGACTTTCAATTTTACTTCAGTCATTTTCTATTAAAATCAAATCTAATTTGATTGGTCACATACACATATTTAGCAGATGTTATTGCGGGTGTAGCGAAATGCTTGTGTTCCTAGCTCCAACAGTGCAGTAATATCTAACAATTCATAAAAAATACTCATCTAAATCAAATAATGGAGTAAATATGTAAATATTATGATGAGCAATGTCAGAGTGGCATTGACTCAAATACAGTGGAATAGAATACAGTATATCAAATCAAATCTAACTTTATTTGTCACATGCACCGAATACAACAAGTGTAGACTTTACCGTGAAATGCTTACTTACAAGCCCTTAACCAACGTATATACATATGAAATGAGTAAAGCAGTATGTAAACATTATTAAAGTGACTAGTGATTCCATGTCTATGTATATAGGGCAGCAGTCTCTAAGGTGCAGGGTTGAGTAACCAGGTGGTAGCCGACTAGTGATGGCTATTTAACAGTCTGATGGCCTTGAGATAGAAGCTGTTTTTCAGTCTCTCGGTCCCAGCTTTGATGCACCTGTACTGACCTCGCCTTCTGGGTGGTAGCGGGGTGAACAGGCCGTGGCTTGGGTGGTTGATGTCCTTGATGATCTTTTTGGCCTTCCTGTGACATCGTGTGCTGTAGGTGTCCTGGAGAGCAGGCAGTGTGCCCCCGGTGATGCCTCTGGAGAGCCCTGTGGTTGCGGGCAGTGCAGTACCAGGCGGTGATACAGCCCAACAGGATGCTCTCAAATGTGCATCTGTAAAGGTTTGTGAGGGTCTTAGGGGCCAAGCCACATTTCTTAAGCGCCTTCTGCACCACACTGCCTGTGTGGGTGGACCATTTCAGATCGTCGGTGATGTGTATGCAGAGTAACTTGAAGCTTTTCACCTTCTCCACTGTGGTCCCGTCGGTGTGGATAGGGACGTGCTCTCTCTGCTGTTTCCTGAAGTCCATGATCAGGGAGAGGTTCTTTTCCTGGCACCACTCCACCAGGGCCCTCACCTCCCTGTAGGCTGCCATTTTCAGAGAGGCCTACAACTGTTATGTTGTCTGCAAACTTGATAATATAGTTAGTTGGGAGGCATGTGTGGCCACGGTCATGGGTGAACAGAGTACAGGAGGCTGAACACACCCTTGTGGGGCCTGTGTTTAGTCAGCGAAGTGGAGGTGTTGTGTTCTACCTTCACCACCTGGGGCAGCCCATCAGGAAGTCCAGGGCCCAGTTGCACAGGGTGGGGTTCAGACCCAGGACCCCGAGCATAATGAGCTTGGAGGGTACTATGGTGTTGAAGGCTGAGCAAAAGTCAATGAGCAGGTATCAAGTATGACAATTGGGTACTTTTACAACCACTGACCATATTCCTTCCGTCAGTGCTTCACTGTTCAGTTCCTGTGCAGTGTCCCACTGCAACCTGACAGTTTCGGGATAAGTGTGATGAAGTCTTTAACCCCTGCCTAGACTAGAGATCTCATCTAAATCTCTTTTCACCATGCATGAGGTACTTTATTTTTGTCCTACTAATGGTGAATCAGAGTAAGAATCGGTAAAATACACCTTGAGCATCACATCTGCTGGTATGTTTATTTTACTTTATTGTGCATTAGATACCATTGCACTTTGGCACATCAAAAATAACACCAGCACCTTTGATTGCAATTCATGGACCAATCAGGGCCTGTCAATTGCAGAGGAAAAAAATATAATAAAAATAAAAAAGGAATGCATGAATTATTTGCTTTTATATTCAGTTTCTCTTCCAAAACTGGCTCAGTTACATGCGCAACTTAACAAATGACAGATCACATGCTTTCATGAGTCAAACTCTGAAGTGGCGATGAGGAGCAGTACAATGAAGTTCAGTAGAAACACAGATATCTCATCCATCTGAAAAGTGACTTGTCAGCTGAGCTCTAGGTCTGAACTGCATGCTGTCTATGTGCATAACTGGTGTTCAGACATTTGAAGTGTTGGAGCGTTAGAAGCAGTTTAACATTTTCCAGAATCTAGAACAGGGACATGACACACAAAAACAAAGGGCTTTATGGTACAATAACCATTGAACAGATATTCAAATAAACTGTCACTAATCAGTACAACTAGATAGTTTGTTGTAGTGTGAATTCTTGCATTCCAAAGCATGGGATTTATTTTATAAAGTTTAACAGAACCATGGATTGGGTTGATAATTCACATTGTGATGCTTTTTATGACTGCCTATTATTCAATTTGAATCTAGGATGTCATGGGCAATTCAGGTTCAACTCAAAATTCGGAGGGCATCAATTTAGGAACGCTTGCATTCTAAAGCCACTGGATCAAATGAACTAGTAGGTCCACCTGGTTATCATTTACATTAAATACATCCAACAATGTAGTTGTAACAAGGCATCAAAGACGTTGTACTTTAATTCGAGAGCTTTTCTCAACTCTGCTCATTCAATATCCAGTAAATTCCACAAAAAAACATTTAAAGATGCAGTCCTGGATTTGAAAGAAAATCATAAAACATGGCACAAATTGAATTTGTAACAGATGAATTTTAAAATACACCTCAAACAATTTTCCAAATTCATATCACACAAAATTAATGACAATACACAAAAAACAGGGACCAGTTTTGACTCAGGAGCGCCACTCAAAACTACTGTGAAATTACTTATGTAAAAAAGGTATTTCTGTTCAATAAATTTGCAAACATTTCCAAAAACCTGTTCTCTCTTCACCATTATGGGGGTATTGTGTGTAGATTGTTGAGGAAAATGTTTTATTTAATCCATTTTAAATGAAGGCTGAAAAAGTCGAGGAGTCTGAATACTTTCTTTATGCACTGTACATGTACAGATTGAATTTTTAATATTTTTTTTTAAATATTTGGAACCCAACAGTCTGCTCTGATATAGAATGCCAGTGAACAATATTAGTAGTCGTTTTCCATCTTGGAACAACTCATCATTGAGCAGTGTAATTGAGTGGGAACAGTGGGTACTTCTGAAGGGAAGGTGATGCATAAGAGGACCACTTCATACCCTCCGATAGAGTTCACATGAAACATTGACTAGGTTAGATCCTCCCATGGCGGTTTACTCACGTTCTGCACTGAATTTCTATTCTGATATCAAACACCTACGCTAGATTTGGTCCTAGGCGATACTGCCTCCTTACCCAGTTGCAGCTCTCTATAGTCCAACCCATACCTCCCTGACCAGCGCAAAACAAAATAAAGTTAATCGCAATGACACTGTCCCTCGCCCCGGGTTCGTAGTCGGACTGGAGGTCAAAGTTGAACCTTGGTTGAACCCATCTGCCCACACCCTTTGACTGGGTGACAGCATCACAGTTCTACATCTCATCCAGACCGTAGTCTTCCTCTGGGAAGTCCCCCACGGTCACTGTCAGGGGCCTGACAAACGCACCGTACTTGTTCTCACATTCAAAGTATCGCTTCTCCTTCACACTAAGGAAAGAGAGAGAAGAGACATCAAGTACATTTCATGCAGTCTGCACAACTCCATAAGTCTAATACAAGAAATACACGTCATGATGCAAGGTAGCTCTTAACAATGAACATTCTCAGACACCATGTGATGTCACAAAAATTATGCCAGTTGCCCTCACCTGCCATCATGTTTCCCAAGAGGCTCGTCATACTTCACTCCCACCCAATGACCCGGCTTGAAATCTACTGTACCTGCAAGACAGAAAATAACAGTGTTTTCTGTTGAAATAAGGAGTGCCTTAAGTATTCATACCCCTTGACTTATTCCACATTTTGTTGTGTTGCAGTAGGTTTAACTAAAAACTGTAACTAGGCCACTAAGGAACATTCACTGTCTTGGTAAGCAGTTCCAGTGTAGATTTGGCCTTGTGTAATAGGGTTTTGTCCTGCTGAAACGTGAATTAAGCTCCCAGTGTCTGGTGGAAAGCAGACAACCTAATTTTCCTCCAGGATTTTGCCTGTGCTTAGCTCCATTAAGTTTCTTTCTTTTATCCTAAAAAACTCCCTAGTCCTTAACAATTACAAGCATACCCATAACATGATGCAGCCACCACTATGCTAGAAAATATGGAGAGTGGTACTCAGTAATGTGTTGTATTCGATTTGCCCCAAACATAACACTTTGTATTCAGGACAACTTATTATTTTACATAAGTTTTCCACAAACTTATTTTACTTGCCATAAAGACATTTCAGCTTTTATATTTTGAATAATTTCAAAATATTTCTAAAAACAATTCCACTGACATTATGGGGTAGGCCAGTGACTAAAAAAAATAACAATCCATTTTAAATTCAGGCTGTAACAACAATTTAGAAAAAGTAAAGTGGTGTGAACACTTTCTGAAGTCTCAATTCTATTTAAGGGTCTCGCTCTCCCTTTCCTGTGGATACCTTATCTCCACCTCCTACTGCCAAAAGGACCAACAGCATGTACAACCAGTACAGTAGGTGGAAATACATTATTCAACACTGGCTTGTAGAGACCATTGTGTCTTTTTAGGGTGACTTCAGTCAGACTGATAATCCATGGAGTAACCATGGTAACAGTCTGTTTAGACAAGCCTAAATCCTCACTCACCAACATACATAACGGTGCCAATCTTGGTGGGTAGCCCAACAACCTGCACTTGGCATCGGTTGCCGACGCCGATTGCAGCAGCAGCAGCCTCCTCCTCGGCCTCACGAGCTGCAAGCTCTGCCTCCTTTTTAGCTGTCTCTTCTTCATTGAAGCGACCAACGCGTTGCTTCTTCATGAATGACCTTACAGAATCTGAGGAGGAAATATGGACAATCCATTTTGAAATCCCCATATTACAATGGTAATAGTTAGCCACTCAATCATTACGTACGTAATGTACTGAGGAAAGGTTTTTGCCATGTAACCTCAAAATGAAAGTTAACACAGGATGTAGATGAGAGCAATTATCACTAGTTATCTTGTGGCACTCGAAAGTGGCAAATGGCTCTCAACAAGTCTTTTCTTCACTGCCTCCGATTCAATTCCAAATGTACGCGTTTAGCTGTGAATGATGGATGATGGTGCAAGCTCACAGTACCTGTCCTCTTCTCATAGACCTCATCTGGAATCTCAAATTTCTCCACTTTAGACAGATCACTGAACTCTCCGCTCTGGGCTCCACTGCGGTCAATCACCTAAGCACACAGAATTCACCATCATCCTGACTCAGCATATTGAATTAAAAAAAAAAAAAAATGGCTCAGTCATCGTACAGGTGCCATTAACCAACTGGTCGCTGTTTAGCCCAACAAGACAAGAAAGAGGCTGGCAAACAAAGCTAGCAGAGTCATGCTGTGGTCAGAAATCTTGTGGGCATTGAAATCACTTGTGGATTAAGATACCCTATCAACAGATCTAACATCTTACACATGACTCCAGTGTGAATAAAGGTAAACAGGGGACACACCATGTGAGCAGTGTTTGAGCACAGAAGTACATACGTGAATTTTGCAGTCATCATCCACAGGGTAGGAACCTAGCAGGGCCTCGTTGTCATCCAGTTTCTGCATGAACTTGTCAGTGGTACTGAAAAGCTGCAGTTCCATGCTGGAGGCCGGGGTACCCACAACCATCTCCAATTTACCCTAGAGGGGAAAAAAATAGAAACCGAGAAACTGCATCACATGGCCACAGGCTGTGCTGCGCCTGTGGTCTTAGTGTCTGCAGTGCAGAGGGGCAATTGCTACATCATTAAGATTCAGAGGCCCGAAGGACAAATTACCGACAACTTACCTTGAATTCGCCGATGGTGATTCCCCTGTTATATCGTTTATTCACCTCGAACGAACTGATGGTACTGGTCAGCCGCACCGACACTGTGGGATTGGTGATGACCGTCACGCCACCGTCCATTTTCAAGCTTTCGTTTCGCCGGTGTTTAACTTATTCAGGCAACAACGAACACTGCATAAATTACAAATAACAGTTAGTCAATTAACATTCGTAACCTAAATAAATAGCACACAACAGTTGCAAATGGCTTTCCACACGGCTAGTCAGATAAAGTTCAGTTTAGAAAAGGAGAACTAGCTAGCTACAGTAGCTAGCTAGCATGCACGCAGCAAACTAAACAAAGTTAGCTAGCTAACGTGAGTCCTTCCAGCTTGGTCGCACACAAATATTTACCTGTCCTTCTGCACTTTTCTTGACGATCTCTATAAATAAGTAGCTACTATCAAATAACTGGGTGTTTTTAGACTAAATCAATCCAGGGACCATGTGCTGTAATCTCAGTGAACCGATGGGAGAAGGCTGGCTGGCGGATGTGTTGTTCACTTCAAACGACACCACCCACAGATCCTGCTACGCCCAGTTCTGGAACCTTCTACCCGCCCACAACCGCAGGGAACCAGTCATGTCATTAAAATGTAGGGGGTGTAATTTAGGTTGACCAATGGGTAGCACATTTCTAAGAAGCCGTAACAGAAAGAAAGGCTTTGGGATGCCTACGTAGGCACGTCAATCATGTTGATAGAAGTGGCCTTTCATGATTAGTAACCAATCATCAATGTAGGAATCAATGCGGGGTTTTGCGTGAAAGTGCCACGCCCAAATAATAGAAGTATCAACTATGTATCCACATAGTGGCGCTATAAGCCCTATAAGCGCTATAAGCCCTATAAAGCCCAAGTGTTTAGTTTTGTAACAAAGTCATGCAATGTTAGCTACATTGTTACAAACAACGTTGAATTGCGATGAGAGCAAATCAAATTGTGCATTGAAATATTTTGAAGTTAGTCTATTGATTGATTTAATATATATATATATATATATATATATATATATATATATATATATATATATATATATATATATATATTAATTCAATCAATCATGTGCAGAATAATTTGATTCTTTGCTAAGGTGTTAACTGCTCTATGACATATTAATCACAGTGAGAAAGAGACACATTCTTACCTTTGAAAAGTTATTACCATGCCCTGCCTTTGACATATAATGGTTGTCTACTCCAATATCTATTCATGGATGTATGAGTGGGAAATAAACAGATCAGACAGGAACATAAAATAACATCTGTGCATCAAATTAGAATTTTGAGCTGAGAGTGGGAGTTTGAGGGCTTGTATGGGCAGAAAAGACTAGATCAAAGAAAGGAGTATGGGGTGCAGCCAGAAGCCAGACCGCCTCCCCACTACCTCCACCCCTAGAGGAAAAGTTTACCATTCCTGTTTCAAGTTGAGATAGGGGTGTTTGGCCTTGCCTCATCACACTCTGTCTGTCTGCACATCCAGGTGTACGTGCTGTAAAACACTCTCTGTCACACACACACATACCATCTCTCTCACTTGGTCACACTTCATTCTCCAGGGAACTCATTATCATACACACAATCATCTGCATTTGCCGCCGACACAACACCGGCAACAATGAGACAGCCTATAGGAGGTCAGAGACCTGGCCGTGTGGTGCCAGGATAACAACCTCTCCTTCGACGTGATCAAGACAAAGGAGATGATTGTGGACTACAGGAAAAGGAGGATCGAGCACGCCCCCCATTCTCATCGATGGGGCTGTAGTGGAGCAGGTTGAGAACTTCAAGTTCCTTGGTGGCCACATCACCAACAAATCTATCACGGTCCAAACCCGCCAATATAAGGGCACAAAGCGTGACCCAGATGCAGACACGGGAGGCAGATTTGAGTCTTTGATATTTATTACATCCAAAAGGGGTAGGTAAGAGAATGGTCGTGGACAGGCAAAAGGTCAAAACCAGTTCAGTCCAGGAGGTACAGTGTAGCGGGCAGACTCGAGGTCAGGGCAGGCAGAATGGTCAGGCAGGCGGGTACAGAATCCAGAAAACAGGCAAGGGTCAAAACCAGGGGGACTAGTAAAAGAAAATAGAAAAAGGCAGGAGCACAGGAAAAACACACTGGTTGACTTGGAACATACAAGACGAACTGGCACAGAGAGACAGAAAACACAGGGATATAAACGCCAGGGATAACAAGTGACACCTGGAGGGGGTGGGGACAATAACAAGGACAGGTGAAACTGATCAGACAGTAACCCCCCCCCTCTAGGAACGCCACCTGGCGTTCTACCTGGGCGCACACCTGGTTGACCAGGGTGTTGGAAGTCGGTGATGAGGGCTGGATCCAGGATGTCTAGCAGAAACCCAGCACCTCTACTCCAGGTACTGGAAACCTCTGCCCCTCGGTCAAACACCCAGGAGACATCTCACTGTGTATGCCGGATGGTCATCAATGACGAGGGGGGGTGGGCTTGGGGACAGAAGACAAAGACTGTGAGACACGGGCTTAATCTTAGACACATGGGAGCGTTGTGCCTTACGAACCAGGGTCCCAATACCCCAAACCACTGTGGCTGCAAGGCATGAGGTAGGGAGAATGGTTTCGGAGACCGAGGGTGTGGCAGAGGAACTGTATAGGCGGGAGAGGGCGTCAGGCTTAACATTTTTGGACCCTGGGCGGTAGGAAATGGAAGTTGAATCTAGTAAGCAAGAGAGCCCACCGAGCCTGCCTGGAGGTAAGGTGCTTGGCTGTACAGAGATATTCCAAATTTTTATGGTCGGTCCAGACCAAGAATGGCTGTTTTGCTCCTTCCAGCCAGTGCCTCCACTCTTCCAACGCTATCTTGACCTCCAGGAGTTCTCGGTTGCCTACATCGTAGTTCCTCGCTGCAGGATTGAGACGATGGGACAGGAAGGCACAAGGATGAAGCTTTTGGTCCTGGGCAGATCACTGGGACAGGATGGTCCCCACTCCAACGTCAGAAGCATCAACCTCTACAATAAATTGACAAGACGGGTCCGGATGAATGAGGATGGGTGCTGTTGTGAACCGATGCTTCAGGTCCACAAAGGCTATGTCGACAGCTGGAGACCATGTGAATGGTACTTTGGGGGAGGCGAGTGCCGAGAGGGGGGCTGCCAGGGTGCTGTAACCCCGAATGAAACGGCGGTAGAAGTTAGCAAAGCCTAGGAATCGTTGCAACTGCACCCTGGACGTAGGTTGAGGCCAATCCACCACTGCTTTCACCTTTCCAGGATCCATCTGGACATTAGCCTAAACCATGAAAATCCCAAGACAACTGGAACACGGGGACTTGCAATGAGGATGAAATGTATAAGTCTCACAGTGGTTACCTGAAACCCGTATATGAACGGGCACAGTACTATGGGTGACGCTACCTATTGAGCGGCCGTACAGCGCCCTAGCATCCATGGGAACCGAGAGAGGTTGAGTGGGAATATCAAGCTCAGAAACAATTGTGGCATCCATAAAACTCATCAGCCCCAGAGTCAATGAGCACTCGGAGAGACTTAGATTGGTCTCCCAACAGTAAAAGCACAAACAAAATGTGTGCAGGCGATGGGAATTAGGGAACTACCAGTCTGGCTCACCAGAGTACTTGTACCCACCAGAGACAAGGGTTTCCTAAAGTCCTGCCCCTCCACAGAACAGACAACAGTTTGAACTCAGCCTACGTGAGCGTTCCCCAACCGATAACCTAGCTCTTCCCAATTGCATAGGCTCAGGAGTATCCAACTCACCTTTCGTTGATGATTCACGAGGGAGCTCGGGTGGCTTTGGATCCTCTCGGAAAAACAGCATTCGGGGGTTTCCGGATTCCTTGGAAGGTGAGCGAGCCATAGCGGGTGAACGAGTGTGCCCGAGACCAGACCTCCTCTCACTCCTGCGTTCCCTTAGGCGTCCGTCAATTCTGATGGTGAGGGCGATGAGGGAGGCGACGTCCACCGGTCCTCTCCAGCTGCTAGCTCATCTTTTACCACCTCAGATAATCCGTGAAGAAAATTATCGAAAAGAGACTCACGATTCCAGGCACTCTCTCGGGGCCAACGTGCGAAAATCAACCGCGTAGTCTGCCACACTACGGAGTTTGTTTTGTTATTGTTTTTTTTTACATGTTTATTGAATTGTCAACACCAGCATGTACAAAATAATTGCACATGTAAGTTATTTGGTAGTAATATAAAACAACACATCAAAGACAGCAAAACAGAGACAGAGAGAGACATAAAAAGTACAAAAACTAAAATAAATAAATAAAATAGAAGGAAAACACAGGAAAAAAATGATGTATATTTTGATACAATTGTTATAGGTCAACAAGCACAGATAATACAGTCCTTAACATCCGAGATGTCGTTTATGCACATGCCAGGCCTCTTCCATCACCAATATATAAATATACATCCCTCTGGAACTGCAGGGAAATGTAGTCGTTTAACATAAGAAAAGAAGAGAGCCCACATTGCATAGAATTTGTCTACAGACCCATTGAGCGTGTGTTTAATTTCTTCCAGCTTTATGCAATTCAAAACGGATTTAATCCAAAGAGCATGAAAAGGGGGGTACAGAGGATTTCCATCTAAGTAAAATTAATCGTCTCGCTAACAAAGTGACAAAGGCAATTACATCCTTATTCATTTTGGTCAATTGTATTGTGGGTAAGGAAACCCCAAATAGTGCAATAAAAGGGTCTGGCTCGATCTGTGTTTCCCGCTTAATTCTGAGAGTGTGTTAAAGATGTCTTTCCAGAAACCAACAAGAGATGGGCAACACCAAAACATGTGTACATGATTAGCAGGAGACCGATTACGTCGTACACAATTAGGGTTCACATCCTTGTAAATTTTGGATAATCTTGCTTTGGTCCAGGGGGCCCTATGAATGAGCTTGCATTGAATGAGACCGTGTCGAGCGCAAATAGAAGAGCGATGTACCCTTTTGAGTGCCCCTTCCCATAGTTCATCAGATATTTCCTCACCCAGTTCCTCCTCCCATGAGGATTTAATATTGTTTAATGAGATGGTTTGTAGTGAGCAAATTTGACTATAGATTATTGACACGGTGCCTTTCAGAGTAGAAAGTGGGGTAAGAAATGTGTCGAACTGTGTTTCATCAGGAAGGGTGGTGAATCCTGGATCTATGCTGTGGACGTAACTCCGGACTTGTAAGAACCTAAATAAAAGATGTCTGGGGAGACCAAATTTAGCTGATAATTGTTCGAACGTACTAAATGCATTGTTAATATACAGATCTCTGAATCTTTTAATACCGAGACGAGACCATGTTGAGAAAGCACCATTAACCATAGATGGGGGGGAAAGCTGGGTTTGAGGCCACCGGATCCAAAGAAGAGGTTGTCTGAAACCCAAAGTGGCACCTAAATTGATTCCAGATCTTCAATGTTGTTTTGACACATATATTTTAGGTGAAGGAGGAGTAAGGGCCTGTAACGGTGGAGTGAGCGAGGGAAGACAATGATGCCGGTATAGATGAGGCGGCCAAATTGGAGGTGTGAATATCTCTGCTCTGCAACCAGTACTGAATGATCCTAAGGTTAGCGGCCAATAATAGAATCTGAAATCCGGTAGAACTAGACTACCGTCTGGTATGCGTCTCTGCAAAAGCTGTATACTACCCATATAAAGGGTAGTATTAGGCCGTCGATCTTTTTGAAAAATCTATTGGGAAGAAAAAATCGGAAGGCACTGATAGAGATATAAGAATTTAGGGAGAGTATTCATGTTAATAGAATTAATTATTGCGACTAAGAAGAGGTGTAGCAAAGACCAGCACTCCAAATCGTCCTTAGTACGGGTTAAAAGAGGAGCAAAGTTGGCTTGAAAAAGGTTTTCAAATCTGATTGTGACATGTACTCCCGAGGTAAATAAAACTACTGTGAGCAATTTTAAATGGCAAGTTATGTAAAGGGGATTTCTTTGTGGCCATATTAAGCGGCATCAATTCGCTTTTACTGAGATTCAGTTTATACCCTGATAAGTGACCGAAGGATGCAAATGTGGCAAGAGCAGCAGGAACATAGACAGAAAGGTTGGATGTGTATAATAATACACCTGCAGTACAGCGAGTACAGAAGTCTTATCCAAGTCCAGCCCAGCGTCATGAATTTGGAGCCAAAGCAGAGTTTATTTAGAGCAGGGGTCCCCAAACTTTTTCCTGTGAGGGCCACATAACTTTTCCCTTCTCTGATGGGGGGCCGGTGTCAGTTTGTAACAGAAAAACTGTGACGATCGTAGGGGAGCTTAAAATGTTTATTGTTTTCCAGAAAGCCACACATAACCAAATAACCCTTTCCAGGTTCTTTACAGAAAAAAATTCAGGAAACAAATAATAACACTATTAATGAAATAAATAATAACTAAATAACCCTCTCTGAGTTCTTCACAGAAAAAACAGGAAATAAATAATAACTAAATAACTCTCTCTGGGTTCTTCATAGAAAAAAAAGCCATGGAACATTAACTTTCTGTCGTGCCATGCACAATCTTAACAGATAAAAGTTCAGCTCAGTTGTCAGAGCAGAATCTCTCTGACACATATGAGCAGTCTCTTAAAGTTCTTGTGTTCCTTCCTTATAATCCTTTTGTAGGTTCCAGTAGGCTTGTAGACACCGCTGTTTGCAGCTCTCTCTCATCAACTTCCCTGTGAAAACCACAAAAGAAGCAGGTTGAGAAACTGAACTAAGTGATACAGCACCTACACAGCACAATACATTTCACTACCAGTATGGTTGTAAAGATGGATTTTATCCTAGTAGATTTTATTATGATTATATTTGTTTATGCTCAGAATGACTCATTCAAGTCAGAAAAGTGAGCTTACCTATGTATGTTCATCAGTGTGAACTGTGGGCCTGCATCTGGCTGGTGAGAAGTTGAATATCAGGTTCCATTCTAGTTACAGCCAGTCTCAAGCACTGATGCAAATGTTCATCTGTCAATCTTGATCTCATCTGGGTTTTCAGCAGTTTCATGCGAGAAAAGGTTTTCTCGCAGATATACGTGCTGCCAAAAACTGTGGACATTTTCATTGCGTGTTTTTTGATGTTTGGATATGTGTCGTTTGGGAGGGCGGCATAGAAGTCAATGAGACTGTTGGGCTTGAATGCGTCTTTCAGAACATCACAGTTCTGTAACTCAGCCAACTCAAACTGATATGAAGGCTGGGCTTCATCAATGTCGCAACAAAGGGGTTCTGAAAAAGACGGATTTCTTTTGCATGAACATGTAGTTCACTGAATCGCACACCGAACTCCGCCTTCAGCATTTCCAGTGCTTCCACGCACTTTTCAGCTGGGAACGGGACCGCTGGGTTCTCTGTCGACAGGTTTTGGGTAGCAGGAAGATGGACGAAGTTGCGCTTTTCACTTGTTCCAAAAGCAGCGCTAATTTCACCTCAAATGCTTTTATGTGTGAATACATGTCGCAAATTAGTTTCCTCGCCTTGTAGCTGCAAGTTAAGGCTGTTAAGTATTTCTGTCACGTCTGTTAAAAATGCGAGGTGCCATTTCCATTCTGGGTCGATCAGCTCTGGGACCGTTTTGTCTTTTAAATGAAGAAATGCGTTAATTTCGGGTAGCAGCTTGTAAAAACGCCTCAAAACTCTGCCCCGGCTCAGCCATCGGACCTCTGTGAAGTACAGCACATCTCCGTGCGTAGACTCCAGTTCAGACAGGAATTCTTGGAACTGCCTGTGTTTAAGTCCCTTTGCTCTGATGAAGTTTATGCACGACACCACAACCTTCATTACAGAATCCCACTTCAACACTTTGCAGCACAGTGCTTGCTGGTGAATTAGGCAGTGGACTCGTAGCAGGGCGGTGAGACCCCTTTTTTCCAACTCCCGGTTCATGCGTCCTATTAGACCGCGAGTTTCGCCCACCATGCTAGGAGCCCCGTCAGTCGTGATGCGATGCTAGCTAGCTTTGACCAGTCCAGGTCCAACTTCTCCATGGTTTGGCACACTTTGTCAAAAATATCCTCTCCCGTTGTAGTCCCTTTGAGACTTTGGAGGGCTGCCAGCTCCTCGCATATCTCAAAGTTTGCGCTAACTCCACGAATAAAAATGAGCAGTTGCGCTGTGTCTTGCACGTCCGTGCTCTCATCCAGTGCTAATGAAAAAAAGTCAAATTCTTTCGTCTTCTGCTGCAGCTGGGCATATACATTACTCCCGATTTCTTCAACGCGTCTGGTGATTGTACTCGCCGACAGACTTACGGCATTAAATGCATCTTTCTTCTCGGGACACACCTCCTCCGCGACAGCATCCATACATTTCTTAACAAACTCTCCGTCAGTGAAAGGCTTACCGCTTCTTGCTATCAGTTTAGCAACCCGAAAGCTGGCCCGAACGGATGCCTGGTTCAGCTGAGCTTGAGGTACAAATGTATTCTGCTGAGATAGTAGTCCACTTTTTAGCTTTGAGAGTTTGTCTGCTCGTATTTGGCCTTGCAAGCTATCGTACTTGTCTTTGTGACGGGATTCATAGTGTCGGCGAAGATTGTATTCTTTGAATACCGCCACCGTCTCTTGACAGATGAGACAAACAGCCTTTTCTTTGCATTGAACAAAAAAAAAATTGTTTGTCCACTGCAGGTTAAATACCCTGCATTCTGAATCAATTTTTCTCTTACCTAACCTTTTCGCCATTATTCCGTTCTCTCTTTGACAGAGCCGGGCCTAGGATTTTTTTTCTGGAGGCCAAATAGGAAAAAAATTTGATAGCGTCTCTGGTATTGTTCAGAGGGCCGGGCCAAATGTGCTGACGGGCCGTATCCGGCCCGCGGGCCGTAGTTTGGTGACCACTGATTTAGAGTGTAAAAAAGGTATTTCCATTCCACCCGGTCAAACGCTTTCTCCGCATCCAGGGATATAATGGCGTCAGAGGTATTGGCGACAGAAGGATTATATATAATATGAAATGATCATCGAAGATTGAAGAACGAGTGTCTATTTTTAATAAATCCTGTTTGATCCGGAGAGATAATTGATGGGAGGAGTGTTTCCAGACGCCTTGCCAGAAGTTTGGCTAGAATTTTATAGTCAACATTTAGCAGGCTAATTGGACGGTGTGATACACAGTCAAGAGGGTCTTTGTTATTTGTTTTTTTAAGTTAAATGTTCCTTATAAATAATTGGGCAATACAGCGTGTAACATAGATAGCCTATCCCTTTTCAGTTTGTTCTCATGTGCGGTGTAGGAAATCATTTCACCTCTGATATAAGATTTAACAGTTTCTCAGAGTAGACGCAGAGATGTTTGGGGTTTTATTTGTAATCATGAAAAAGTCGATTTGACTCAAAACAAAATGTACTAAGTGTTCATTACTGAGCAGTTGAGTATTTAGCCACCAAGGCTGTCGCAGATTGTCAACAGTTTGAAAGACTGCTTCCATAGTAACAGGGGCGTGGTCAGATACAACACTTGGATTATATGAACATGAAGATATGGAATGGAGAAGCCTGTCATCTACAAGGAAGTAGTCTATGCATGTAAAAGTGTGGTGAACCAATGAGAAAAAAAGAGTATGCTTTTTCAGACAGATTAAACATTCTCCAAGGATCTGAGACTGCGAATTCAGACAAAGGTTCGGACAACTCTAGGTGAGGTTGTTAAGGTGGGTGGTTTAGTGGAGGATCGATCCAAATGTGTGTCTAACCAACACTTAAAGTCAACGCCTAAGATCAACATCAGAGAAGACATATTTGGGAGTGTAGAGAAAACCGATTTGAAAAAAATCCCCATTGTCCCAATTAGGAGCATTAATATTTTAACAAGAAGTACATTCGTATTGAGCAGCCTACCACTGACAATTATGCATCTTCCATGGGGATCTGCGATCACATTAGAACATGTAAAAGGTACCGATCTATGAAGTAAGATAGCCACCCCTCTTGCCTTACTCTGAAATGAGGAATGAAACACCTGACCCACCCATCTGCACCTGAGACTTGAGTGTTGCGATACCTTCAGATGAGTTTCTTGGGGAAAGATGATGTGAGCTTTCAATTGATGAAGGTGGTGTAGCACCTTACTACGTTTATCTGGGTTATTTATGCCCCTGCAGTTCCAAGTAAGAAAATTAAAGCCACTCCCTCCAGCCGGATGGGCTACACTAGGCTGAGTCATGTCTTAAGAGAGAGAGGATGTGTAAAGGACAAGATACAATGTAAACTAAAGATCCTAGTTCAACCTAAAAGCTCAAATTTCAAAAACAAAAGACAAGCGATGAAGCACAAAAAACACATAAAAACTATATAGAAATAAAGAGGGAAAAACCCCTTCCCTCACAACCTCCCTTGCCGAAGCATCTCCCCAACTGAGATGCAAGCAAAACCCTTAAATACAAAAAAAGTTTAGAGCAAAGCATGATAACTCTTACTCTGTGCTACCTTAGATTTGTGACCATTTAACCAAAGTAAGCCAAACATACATAGACCGGTCCCCAGTAGAGTCTACAGAAAACAAACCTTGGTTAAGAGAGGTTTAACAGCAATACTGATGGAAAAACTACGGCTGAACCATGAAAACAGACAGATATTGGCATTAGAGGCGGCAACCTGCTTTGGAAATAAAAATAAATAAAAAGAGAGTGACATTCAAATGTCGATGAACCCAGCAAAGTTGGCTCAGCTTGCCAACCAGTCTGCCAGCCGGCCTGCTAAGAAGATCAGCTAAAAACCATTTGTTCCACACCATGCGGTACAACAGCCGCTTTCACGTTCTTGTTGATGAAATCGGCCGCTAAAGCCGGGTCCTCGAATCTGTGCGTGGAGCCGTCTGGTAAAGTCAGGGTAGGGTAGATGAGGCTGAACCTCACGCCCGGACAGGCGCGTAGCTGATGCTTCACAGCTCCAATGCTAGCCCGCTTCTTAGCCACAGCTGTGGTGTAGTCCGCAAATATCGAGACTCTTTTACCCTTGGAGAGGAGAAAGGATGCTTCTTCCGGTCTCCTCAGTATGTCATTGCGGACGTGAAAGAAATGCACCCTGATGACAAATGGTCGCGGGGGTTCTCCATCCCAGGGTTGGCTACGCAGAGTGCGGTGGGCCCGGTCTAGCAATGGCTTCTCCTCCAGACCGAGCAGCTCCTGTAGCAGCTGGGCCATGAACTCCCTCCGTTATTCCCAGTAGACGAATGTTGTTCCTCCACATTCTACTTTCCATATCTTCGCATCTATTGTTGAGGTATGCCACCCTAGTTGTTAATGAGCAAATGTTAGCCTCTAGCTCGCTAATGCGAGTGCTGTGGTCTGTAGCACCTCACTCCAGCTCCGATAAGGCCACTTCATGTGCGTCGAGCTTACTCTGTACACTCTCAATAGATTTTTTTAAAGCTCATCTTTGACCATTGATATCTCTGACCTGAGATTGGTAGAGAGAGAGAGTCAATTTTGCTGAAAATATCGGTTTTGAGGGTGCCTATCACGGATTGTAGCATCTCCACAGTCAGTGTTTCCGTGAGGCCGGCATTAGCAGCATCCAGTGGCGGGGGTGAATCAGGAAAGGGCACAGGCTTGCTGCGGCCCGCTCTTGCAGACTCAGTTTTTGGCCGAGTAGACGACATTACAAACTTACATTTCTCAAACTTGATCTGAATTGTTTAGGGGTCACTTCAGACGCCTGGCCAAACCAAAATATATACAATTTCGTAAGGTTAAATATATAAATACTAACTCAGGAGCGATAAGGAAACGTGTTCTACATCCTGGTCTTCCAACAGTTGCTCCCCACACTACGGGAGGTTTGACGTAATTCAAGATGTTTACTGGCCGCCCCTCTCCCGGATACCGGAGAATCAAATACCTTCCTCACCTCTGCCATGAAATCCTCCAGATGACAACAAATGGTGGATTGTTGCTCCCAAAACTGCCATAGCCCAGGAGAGCACCCTTGCTGACTTTAGCGTAATAATATTTGCTATCTTCGACGGGTCCGAAGGGAACGAAAATGGCTGCAGCTCAAAAATAAGGGAGCACTGAGAAAGAAAACCCTGGCAAGTTCCAGGATCTCCAGAATATCACTCCGGAGGAGGTAAGCGGGGTTCTCGGGGAGCCGGGGTAGGCTGTACAAACCCACCACTGATAGTACTGGGTGGTTGGGAGGTCTCGGAGGTGGCAGGCTGCCTATGAGCTAAATCATTGATTTTCTCCATGATAGCCTTGAACCCTTGGTCGTGACGTTCCGTCAAGGAACGAAGCCTTTCCAAAAGGTCCAGCAGTAGCTCCTCATGCCTCCCAATGATGACTTCCTGCACGGAGACAGTATAGCGGAGCTGGTCCAAGTCTGCTGGACTTGCATCCCAGATGCAGACACAGGAAGCAGATGGTTTGAGTCTTTGATATTTATTACATCCAAAAGGGGTAGGCAAGAGAATAGTCGTGGACAGGCAAAAGGTCAAAATCAGTTCAGAGTCCAGGAAGTACAGTGTGGCAGACAGGCTCGAGGTCAGGGCAGGCAGAATGGTCAGGCAGGCAGGTAGAGTCCAGAAAACAGGCGAGGGTCAAAACCGGGAGGACTAATTAAAGAGAATAGAAGAGGCAGGAGCACGGGAAAAACATGCTGGTTGACTTGGAACATACCAGACGAACTGGCAAAGAGAGACAGGAAACACAGGGATATATACACCAGGGATAACAAGCGACACCAGGAGGGGGGTGGAGACAATAACAAGGACAGGTGAAACTGATCAGGGTGTGACAGCCAAGACAGTCATGAAGAGGGCACAACAAAAACATATTTGCCATGGGTCCTCAGATCCTCAAAAAGTTCTACAGATGCACCATCGAGAGCACTGGTTGTATCACTGCCTGGTATGTCAACTGCCTGGCCTCCGACCGCAAGGCACTACAGAGGGTAGTGCGTAGTACGGCCCAGTACATCACTGGGGCCAAGCTTCCTGCCATCCAGGACCTCTATACCCAGTGGTGTCAGTGACATGTCCTAAAAATGGTCCAAGAATCCAGCTCCCCTAGTCATAGACTGGTCTCTCTGCTACCACATGGCAAGCGGTACCGGAGCTCCAAGTCTGGGTCCAAAAGGCTTCTTAACAGCTTCTACCGCCATGCCACTCACGTCCGTAGCCATGAAGTGCTTTGAAAGACTGGTAATGGCTCACATCAACACCATTATCCCAGAAACCCTAGACCCACTCCAATTTGCATACCACCCAAACAGATCCACACAGATGATGCTATCTCTATTGCACTCAACACTGCCCTTGCACTCAACACTACTCAACACTGTTCCTTGGAAAAAAGGAACACCAACATGAGAATGCTATTCATTGACAACAGCTCAGCGTTCAACACCATAGTACCCTCAAAGCTCATCACCAAGCTAAGGATCCGGGGACTAAACACCTCCCTCTACAACTGGATCCTGGACTTCCTGGCGGGCCGCCCCCCGGTGGTGAGGGTAGGTAGCAACACATCTGCCATGCTGATCCTCAACACTGGAGCCCCTCAGGGGTGCGTGCTCAGTCCCCTCCTGTACTCACTGTTCACCCACGACTGTGTGGCCAGGCACGACTCCAACACCATCATTAAGTTTGCAGACGACACAACAGTGGTAGGCCTGTTCACTGACGAGACAGCCTATAGAGAGGTCAGAGACCTGGCCGGGTGGTGCCAGAATAACAACCTATCCTTCAACATAACCAAGACTAAGGAGATGATTGTGGACTACAGGAAAAGGAGGACCGAGCACGCCCCCATTCTCATCGACGGGGCTGTAGTGGAGCAGGTTGAGAGCTTCAAGTTCCTTGGTGTCCACATTACCAACAAACTAGAATGGTCCAAACACACCAAGACAGTCGTGAAGAGGGCACGACAAAGCCTATTCCCCCTCAGGAAACTAAAAAGATTTGGCATGGGTCCTCAGATCCTCAAAAGGTTCTACAGCTGCAACATTGAGAGCATCCTGACTGGTCTACGTCATTTCCGGTCACAACTTGCAGACTTGTTTTCGAGTTGCTGTGTGTTTTGTTGCCAACCTATTTTGCTACCTGACAATTTTACGTTTTTTACTTTTTAATTACCGTTCATATATATATATTTTTTTCCTCAACTTTTCACTCCGGACGCTTTATCTGGACACGATTCGTCAGGACCTCCAACAGCCGAAGCTAAGTAGTAACATTAACATGATGCCTTCTAATTGCAGTCGCTGTACCCGCCTTACGGCGAGGATAGCTGTGCTACAAGCCCAGCTTCAGACGCAATCGTTAGGCAAGGGTAATTTCAGTGTAGGAAAGGATGAAACAGCGTCTGTGCCACCAGTAAGTACAGATAGTAGTATAAATCCCCTGGCACAGTCCCTGCAGCCAGATAACTTTCTCACGGTTTCTGGAAGGAAATGCTGTAGGAACGCTCAACCGGTGTCGCTCATTCAGCCGACAGAAACTTTCAACCGGTTTTCCCCATTAAGCAGCGGGTCGGAGTCAGAGGCCGAGTCTTCTCTGGTCTCTACTCCTCCCGTTACGGGGTCTGAGACGCCGAAGCTTCCCACCATTAGCTCTGACAAATTGAAAACTCTAGTCATTGGCGACTCCATTACCCGCAGTATTAGACTTAAAACGAATCATCCAGCGATCATACACTGTTTACCAGGGGGCAGGGCTACCGACGTTAAGGCTAATCTGAAGATGGTGCTGGCTAAAGCTAAAACTGGCGAGTGTAGAGATTATAGAGATATTGTTATCCACGTCGGCACCAACGATGTTAGGATGAAACAGTCAGAGATCACCAAGCGCAACATAGCTTCTGCGTGTAAATCAGATAGAAAGATGTGTCGGCATCGAGTAATTGTCTCTGGCCACCTCCCAGTTAGGGGGAGTGATGAGCTCTACAGCAGAGTCTCACAACTCAATCGCTGGTTGAAAACTGTTTTCTGCCCCTCCCAAAAGATAGAATTTGTAGATAATTGGCCCTCTTTCTGGGACTCACACACAAACAGGACCAAGCCTGACCTGCTGAGGAGTGACGGACTCCATCCTAGCTGGAGGGGTGCTCTCATCTTATCTACCAACATAGACAGGGCTCTAACTCTTCTAGCTCCACAATGAAATAGGGTGCAGGCCAGGCAGCAGGCTGTTAGCCAGCCTGCCAGAATAGTGGAGTCTGCCACTAGCACAGTCAGTGTAGTCAGCTCAGCTATCACCATTGAGACCGTGTCTGTGCCTCGACCTAGGTTGGGCAAAACTAAACATGGCGGTGTTCGCCTTAGCAATCTCACTAGGATAAAGACCACCTCCATTCCTGTCATTATTGAAAGAGATCATGATACCTCACATCTCAAAATAGGGCTACTTAATGTTAGATCCCTTACTTCAAAGGCAATTATAGTCAATGAACGAATCACTGATCATAATCTTGATGTGATTGGCCTGACTGAAACATGGCTTAAGCCTGATGAATTTACTGTGTTAAATGAGGCCTCACCTCCTGGCTACACTAGTGACCATATCCCCCGTGCATCCCGCAAAATTTACAAAAAAAAAAAAGAAGTTTTCGTCTTTTGAGCTTCTAGTCATGAAATCTATGCAGCCTATTCAATCACTTTTTATAGCTACTGTTTACAGGCCTCCTGGGCCATATACAGCGTTTCTCACTGAGTTCCCTGAATTCCTATCGGACCTTGTAGTCATAGCAGATAATATTCTAATCTTTGGTGACTTTAATATTCACATGGAAAAGTCCACAGACCCACTCCAAAAGGCTTTCGGAGCCATCATCGACTCAGTGGGTTTTGTCCAACATGTCTCTGGACCCACTCACTGTCACAGTCATACGCTGGACCTAGTTTTGTCCCATGGAATAAATGTTGTGGATCTTAATGTTTTTCCTCATAATCCTGGACTATCGGACCACCATTTTATTACGTTTGCAATTGCAACAAATAATCTGTTCAGACCCCAACCAAGGAACATCAAAAGTTGTGCTATAAATTCACAGACAACACAAAGATTCCTTGATTGTCATGTATTGTCATATTATGTCTTGTTCCTGTTCTTTCTCTTCACTCCGTCTCCCCCTGCTGGTCGTATTAGGTTACCTTCTCTTCCTTTCCTTCCCCCAGCTGTTCCTCATCTTCTCTAACTACCTCGTTCACCCTTTTCCCACCTGTTCCCTTTTTCCCTCTGATTAGGTCTCTATTTCTCTCTCTGTTCCTGCTTCTGTCTTTGTCAGATTCTCGTTTGAGTTTCTCATGCCAGAACCAAACTATCGTCTCGTTTGCTTCACCCTTGTCTCGTCCTGTCGGAATCTGCCTGTTCATCTGATGCTACGTGTGATCAGGTACCTCTGTCCTCTACAACCCGCGCCTACCCAGAGAGACCAGCAGTCTGTCGCCGCTAACCCTGCTATTCTCCTCTGCTGCTAAGGGGACTCTTCTGTAAATTTCAGAAGGACTTTATGATTTATTTGTCGCCCTCTCTGCGGGTTGTCTATTTTGCCATTCTATACATCTGAAGAGGATCTATGTTTTCCCTGTGTTTTGACATTAAAGGACTCTGTTTTTGTTAAACCGCTTTTGGGTCCTCACTCACCTGCATAACATTGATGTCCTTCCAGATTCCCTCTGTCTACCCAAGGACGCCAGAGGACAAAAATCAGTTAACCACCTAACTGAGGAACTCAATTTAACCTTGCGCAATACCCTAGAGGCAGTTGCACCCCTAAAAACTAAAAACATTTCTCATAAGAAACTAGCTCCCCGGTACACAGAAAATACCCAAGCTCTGAAGCAAGCTTCCAGAAAATTGGAACGGAAATGGTGCCACACCAAACTGGAAGTCTTCCGACTAGCTTGGAAAGACAGTACCTTGCAGTACCGAAGAGCCCTTACTGCTGCTTGATCATCCTATTTTCTAACTTAATTGAGGAAAATAAGAACAATCCGACATTCCTTTTTGATACTGTCGCAAAGCTAACTAAAAAGCAGCATTCCCCAAGAGAGGATGACTTTTACTTTAGCAGTGATAAATTCATGAACTTCTTTGAGGAAAAGATTATGATTATTAGAAAGCAAATTACGGACTCCTCTTTAAATCTGCGTGTTCCTTCAAAGCTCAGTTGTCCTGAGTCTGCACAACTCTGCCAGGACCTAGGATCAAGAGAGACGCTCAAGTGTTTTAGTACTATATCTCTTGACACAATGATGAAAATAATCATGGCCTCTAAACCTTCAAGCTGCATACTGGACCCTATTCCAACTAAACTACTGAAAGAGCTGCTTCCTGTGCTTGGCCCTCCTATGTTGAACATAATAAACTGCTCTCTATCCACCGGATGTGTACCAAACTCACTAAAAGTGGCAGTAATAAAGCCTCTCTTGAAAAAGCCAAACCTTGACCCAGAAAATATGAAAAACTATCAGCCTATATCGAATCTTCCATTCCTCTCAAAAATTTTAGATAAGGCATTGTTGTGCAGCAACGTACTGCCTTCCTGAAGACAAACAATGTATACGAAATGCTTCAGTCTGGTTTTAGACCCCATCATAGCACTGAGACGGCACTTGTGAAGGTGGTAAATGACATTTTAATGGCTCTGCATCTGTCCTCGTGCTCCTAGACCTTAGTGCTGCTTTTGATACCATCGATCACCACATTCTTTTGGAGAGATTGGAAACCCAAATTGGTCTACATGGACAAGTTCTGGCCTGGTTTAGATCTTATCTGTCGGAAAGATATCAGTTTGTCTCTGTGAATGGTTTGTCCTCTGACAAATCAACTGTAAATTTTGGTGTTCCTCAAGGTTCCGTTTTAGGACCACTATTGTTTTCACTATATATTTTACCTCCTGGGGATGTTATTCGAAAACATAATGTTAACTTTCACTGCTATGCGGATGACACACAGCTGTACATTTCAATGAAACATGGTGAAGCCCCAAAATTGCCCTTGCTAGAAGCATGTGTTTCAGACATAAGGAAGTGGATGGCTGCAAACTTTCTACTTTTAAACTCGGACAAAACAGAGATGCTTGTTCTAGGTCAAGAAACAAAGAGATATTCTGTTGAATCTGACAATTAATCTTAATGGTTGTACAGTCGTCTCAAATAAAACTGTGAAGGACCTCGGCGTTACTCTGGACCCTGATCTCTCTTTTGAAGAACATATCAAGACCATTTCAAGGACAGCTTTTTTCCATCTACGTAACATTGCAAAAATCAGAAACTTTCTGGCCAAAAATTATGCAGAAAAATTAATCCATGCTTTTGTCACTTCTAGGTTAGACTACTGCAATGCTCTACTTTCCGGCTACCCGGATAAAGCACTAAATAAACTTCAGTTAGTGCTAAATATGGCTGCTAGAATCCTGACTAGAACCAAAAAATTTAATCATATTACTCCAGTGCTAGCCTCTCTACACTGGTTTCCTGTCAAAGCAAGGGCTGATTTCAAGGTTTTACTGCTAACCTACAAAGCATTACATGGGCTTGCTCCTACCTATCTCTCTGATTTGGTCCTGCCGTACATACCTACACGTACGCTACGGTCACAAGACGCAGGCCTCCTAATTGTCCCTAGAATTTCTAAGCAAACAGCTGGAGGCAGGGCTTTCTCCTATAGAGCTCCATTTTTATGGAACGGTCTGCCTACCCATGTCAGAGACGCAAACTCGGTCTCAACCTTGAGGTCTTTACTGAAGACTCATCTCTTCAGTGGGTCATATGATTGAGTGTAGTCTGGCCCAGGAGCGGGAAGGTGAACGGAAAGGCTCTGGAGCAACGAACCGCCCTTGCTGTCTCTGCCTGGCCGGTTCCCCTCTTTCCACTGGGATTCTCTGCCTCTAACCCTATTACAGGGGCTGAGTCACTGGCTTACTGGGGCTCTCTCATGCTGTCCCTGGATGGGGTGCGTCACCTGAGTGGGTTGATTCACTGATGTGGTCATCCTGTCTGGGTTGGCGCCCCCCCCCCTTGGGTTGTGCGATGGCGGAGATCTTTGTGGGCTATACTCAGCCTTGTCTCAGGATGGTAAGTTGGTGGTTGAAGATATCCCTCTAGTGGTGTGGGGGCTGTGCTTTGGCAAAGTGGGTGGGGTTATATCCTTCCTGTTTGGCCCTGTCCAGGGTGTCCTCGGATGGGGCCACAGTGTCTCCTGACCCCTCCTGTCTCGGCCTCCAGTATTTATGCTGCAGTAGTTTATGTGTCGGGGGGCTAGGGTCAGTTTGTTATATCTGGAGTACTTCTCCTGTCCTATTCGGTGTCCTGTGTGAATCTAAGTGTGCGTTCTCTAATTCTCCCCTTCTCTCTTTCTTTCTCTCTCTCGGAGGACCTGAGCCCTAGGACCGTGCCCCAGGACTACCTGACATGATGACTCCTTGCTGTCCCCAGTCCACCTGACCGTGCTGCTGCTCCAGTTTCAACTGTTCTGCCTTATTATTATTTCGACCATGCTGGTCATTTACGAACATTTGAACATGTTGGCCATGTTCTGTTATAATCTCCACCCGGCACAGCCAGAAGAGGACTGGCCACCCCACATAGCCTGGTTCCTCTCTCGGTTTCTTCCTAGGTTTTGGCCTTTCTAGGGAGTTTTTCCTAGCCACCGTGCTTCTACACTTGCATTGCTTGCTGTTTGGGGTTTTAGGCTGAGTTTCTGTACAGCACTTTGAGATATCAGCTGATGTACGAAGGGCTATATAAATACATTTGATTTTGATTTGGTTGCATCACTGCCTGGTACGGCAACTGCTCGGATTCCGACCGCAAGGCACTACAGAGGGTAGTGCGTATGGCCCAGTACATCACTGGGGCTAAGCTGCCTGCCATCCAGGACCTCTACACCAGGCGGTGTCAGAGGAAGGCACTAAAAATTGTCAAAGACACCAGCCACCCCAGTCATAGACGGTTCTATCTACTACCGCATGGCAAGCGGTACCAGAGCGCCAAGTGTAGGATCAAAAGGCTTCTCAACAGTTTTTACCCCCAAGCCACAAGACTCCTGAACAGACAATCAAATGGCTACCCGGACTATTTTTATTCTGTGCCCCCCCAACCCCTCTTTTACGTTGCTGCTACTCTCTGTTTATCATATATGCATAGTCACTTTAACTATACATTAATGTACATACTACCTCAATTACTCCGACTAACCAGTGCCCCCGCACATTGGCTACAATCTGCATTGTGTCCCGCCACCCAACACCCACTATTTTATGCTACTGCTACTCTCTGGTTATTATCTATGCATAATCACTTTAACTCTACCTACATGTACATATTACCTCAATTACCTGGATGAACCGGTGCCCCCGCACATTGACTCTATACCGGTACCCCCTGTATATAGCTTTGCTACTGTTATTTTACTGCTGCTCTTTAAATCTTTTTTGAAATTTTTTTACTCATCTATTTTTTACCACTTATTTTTCTTAAAACTGCATTGTTGGTTAAGGGCTTGTAAGTAAGTTAATTTCACTGAAAGGTCATTTCACTGTTGTATTCAGTGCATGTCACAAATACAATTTGATTTGTTTATTCTATTAGAAAGGCAAAATAAAGTCACAAATTTGCACACTCTATTTACACAAACAAATCAAATCAGCTCTTGTACCAACCCCACTGTCAGAGAGATGGGTGCACATTTTAATTCCAAAACAACATTCACATCATGGCACTGTGTGTGTGTGTGTTGCACTGAGAGTATTTGGATAGAGAAACCACACCAGGTGCTCATTCCGATGCCAGCTGAAGAACTGGAGAGACAACTATCAACCATCTAAACAGACAGCAGTGTAAACAGACAGCAGGGAAAGAACACACAGCACGCATGGGATAGTTCACCCGTAGTTCTATCTCACAGATGGAAAGAGCGGATCCTGTTTAATACAACTGTTCATGTGAAATCAACAGACTTTGAGATCAGTAAACACATGGACACATCTACACGTGACGTTATAATGTACAACATCTCATCTGGAATACGTACATACCATATAGCCGGGCCCTACTACATCCTGATCCTCCATAGACAGGCTGAAAAGTGTATACTGAAAAAAAAGGAGGGGGGCAGTAGAACTATTTAGTACAATCTGATAATAACATAAAATTGTCAATAAAATAACGTGGTTATTCAATCTGGAATTGAACAATAACATGTAGCCTAATAAAAGGTATTGAACAGGCATCGCTATAATGAATCTTAAAATCGGAGATTGACGAGGTTAGAGGCGTGCGTGACGCGTGTTGCTGTGGCAGACACTCGTCAACGGAGAATGGGCGAGAGAGAGCGCGCAGGGGAGGAACTCAAAAAAAAAAAAAAAGTTTAACTAAAAATGGCTTCCTTGTCTTTGGAGTCTGCAGAACAATCTGAGAATAGCACGGAGAATCGTACCAAAGAGGCCGCTCCGGTGAAAGAGGAGACGGATCCGGATGAAGTTTCGGAACAATTGCTAAAAACTTTTCAGAACTCGGCGCTTAGCTTTTCGACCGATCAAGTAGCATGTCTGTGCGAAGCCCTTCTACAGGCAGGCAATGTGGATCGCCTGTGGAGATTCCTATCAACCATCCCTCCTTCGGCCGAGCTGCTACGTGGCAACGAGACGTTGCTCAAGGCCCAGGCACTGGTCTCTTTCCACCGGGAAGAATTCAAGGAGCTGTACGCAATATTGGAAAGCCACGACTTCCACCCGAGCAACCATGGGTTCCTGCAGGACCTCTACTTGCAGGCGCGCTACAAGGAGGCGGAGAGGTCCCGAGGTCGTAGCCTGGGCGCCGTGGACAAGTATCGGCTTCGGAAGAAGTTTCCCCTGCCGAAAACAATCTGGGATGGAGAGGAAACGGTATATTGTTTCAAGGAGAAGTCTCGCAATGCACTGAAAGAGTGTTACAAAAGCAACAGGTACCCCACTCCAGACGAGAAGAAAAACTTGGCCAATGTGACTGGACTCTCCCTCACGCAAGTCAGCAATTGGTTCAAGAATCGACGGCAGAGAGACCGAACCCCGTCTGGTACCAACAGCAAAAGGTAGGCTATGCATTCCTTTCTACATTTGTAACCAAATACCCCATTAAAACCTTCCATACACGATTGCATGTCAAACATCTATGTCAATATGGTTCGTTTTATAATTAACAATTGTTTATGTACAGTGTCATTTGCAGAGTTGTTTATTTTTAGCAAGGCAGCCAGACTATGGGAGTACATATAGCATATACTGCTGCACACGGCACACACTAAGACAATTGATTCATTTGACACACAATGTTCACCGAAATTCTCCTGATCAGATAGGTAAGAGTGAGCGCTAGAAAGTAGCCTAGCATTGTGACACATATGATCTGTCGACTGCAATATTATTTTAGTGCTCCAAACATTTTTTTCTGTGATGCAGACTTTTCTGAACCATGGTCTCGACTGTGTGGTTCATGTTCGACATATTTAAATCAAATTCCATCAATCCCTGCAATAACTACATTTCAGTGCAAGGTCTACACCTTGTTGTATTCGGCGCACGTGACAAATAAACGTTGATTCGATGTTTATGAATGACAGAACGCATGAACTCTGACTGTGATAACGCCACACATGTCGTAGAGAGCACGACTGGGAGAAAGAGCATGTTGCTTTGTTGTGAAATGTGAGATCCGGGCGCCCATTGTGGCTCAAGTTTCCTGAAATTCTGCTCCGCAAAGTCTCCCGGTGGACCTCTGCGCGCTCCCGAGGCCCTGCACTGCTGGGAGAGCAAGGAAAGAGAGAGGAAATGGTGTAGGTGTTGGGGAACAAAAGGAGAAAATAATATATTTCAAACCGTAAATGTCTTCAGCTCTCCTGTGCCCCGTTTGGCGTGCACATTTAAAAACCCATTACTTTTTTAAATGTTTTATTTGTTTATATATATTTGTTATACTGTTGTGTGTATAGGTTACATACAGTATGCTAGTTTTGGCCAGGGAAGTTGGCAGTTTCCAAAGCTACACAGGAAATTGGGGTTTTCGTGTGTCAGTTGTTGATGTCCTTTATTCCCACGTGTGGAGAAATAAAAACAGAATGCCGATCATCCCCCATGCAGTCCAGTCTTTATCTTATATCTAGGGGGCTGTGGACAGTATATCAGTTGTCCATTGTTCTCTGTGTGACCCACACTGCTTCAGTGCACCAGGATATTTCAGGACATACACATCACAATACGGTGTCAACCATAGGATCAAAGGAGAGATTGTCACTGACGGTTATTGATTTACCATACGTTATGTGTATTGTAACATTCTGACCCCTTTCCCCTCTTTTTTTCCCCCATTCCATCGGGCAATCCTTGCCCTCTACTCCCCCCTCTTCCATAAGCTGTCTCTTTTCATTGTCTCACTCCCCCCACGGTTCACTCACCTTATCGTTCTCCTCTGCTCCTCCCCTGTGTTTTCTCAGTGAGTCCGATGGCAACCACAGCACAGACGATGAGGGTGATGACATCTCAGACAAACTAGAGGACATTGTGGGCTCCACAGCCTCCATCATCTCCCTCTCTGGTACCCCCTGCAGCACTGGGGGCCAGATCTTCCTCAACGGGGCTGGTGGGTTCCTCGCCGCCTCCCACCCCTTACTCCTCAATAGGGGCTCCCTGATCTCCGGGGCAGGGGGTGGCGTCATCATCAACGGGCTGACCCTGAGCGATGGTCACACGGTTACCCTGAGCCCCATATCGGCTAACTCGCCTCTGCTCTTCAATGGAGCGCAAGTCATATCCAAAAGCAGTGCGGTTGTGCAGGATATGGGTCTGGAGGGCCAGGGGGTTACAGCCATGGAGGCCCAGCCCAGCTCGGTCATCTCCCTCCCCCTGACAGAGGACTGTAAGATGGACAATGTTAGCCTGACGAACCCCTCGACTATCCCCACCCTGGACTTCATCAATGTCCCAGAGGGGATGGTTCTCAAAGCCGAGGACATCCAGACAGTCTCTCCTTCCCCCTCTTCCTCCTTGTCTTCCCCCTCAACATTCTCCCCCCTCCCTGGTTCTGACTCAAAATGGCCACCTCTCCGACACCCTCCCGGTCTCTAAGTCATCCCCGGGCGTGGTCATCTCCAGCCCTGTAGTGAGCCTCCCCAACCAGCAGGGGGAGTATGTTGTGTTTGCCACAGCTGGTTCTCAGCTCACCCCCTCCAGCTCCATCTGCCAGGTGGTGTCATCCTACAGCTACTCCAGCCCACAAGTATTCTCCCTGCCTCAGGTGGTGCCCTCCATCCAGGGTGTCCCTGTATCCCAACTGGTCCAACACAACCCTGGAGGCCAGTGTCCCCAGTTAGTTCCTGTCCCCCCCCTCACCTCCTCCCTCCCCCAGGGCACCCTCTCCCAGTTCCAGGGCCACCAGACTCTGAACATTGCCCCCCACCTCGCCCAATCCCTCCCCCAGCATCATACTGGTTCCTCTACATTGGGAGCGGGATCCACCATCCTCTCCCTGTCCCAGCTCACCAATGGACAGCTCCCCCAGGGACTCACACTACAGTTGGGTGACCAGACCTCCGCTACGATCCCCACTCTGACACAGATCCAGTCCCCACTAGGCCATCCCCAGATCATCTCCTCCCCTACCCAAGTGGTTCCTGTCTCCCAGTCCAAAGAGACAACCCCAGCTCAGTTGGTTTCCCTGCCCCAGCTGGTGCCTGTCTCCTCCGCGGGACAACTCTCCTTCCCTCAGGTCGGCCCGGCCACCCCTTCTCTATCTGGAGGGGCTTTCCAGATCCTAGCCTCGGCCACTGGAGGTGGGATGCCTCAGGGGCCCTTTAGGATAAACCAACTGGGACCCCTCCAGACTGTAGGCCCCCCGACCAGCATGGCTCCTAGTGTCCAGCTCCTCAACTCTGGGGTCATTCAGCTCCCCTCCGCCTCGCCAGGTAACTTAAGACTCGGACACACGGGGACGACTGTCGATGGGTAGTGTCGGCAGTCAACTTTTTTGTTGTTCACATCATATAGATCAACCGCTGATCAGATCACTGGGACACTCCAAACCACAAGATGGCAGTAGCTTTTCTTTAAGCTTTGTTTGGCTTTTGCTAACTGGCAAATGGTGATGCTAAAATTAGCTAGCAAGGGAACTGGCACTGGCCATATGGGATAATGGAGAGTGAATAACATTTAATAATTTATCTTGCTAGCTCAAACTCTAGGCAGCATTCTGACTTCTCCCTACAGTTTCAGTCATTAGCTTCGCCCACAACTACCTCGTGAAGAATGCTGTGTTTTTAACACTTAGAAACGTCAATAATCATCGCTTGCAGTACGGCTTTTCGAAACACACGGCCCTTATCTTTCATCAGCGAGAAAGAACCCTTCAAATAAAAAAATCTACTTATTGTAGCAATTTTGTCCAAATCCGTACAGCTGTGTGTGCGCCTCCATCCGACGGAACTACATTTCCTGCTTCACTTCCCGAGTGACACTTACACACGGGTGTTTGGAGCATGCTAAATGGCTAATTAGCGCAGGTGGTCGCCTCTTGTGTTCTGTAAACAAGCATTGTAAACATGGAAACACTAACTTTAACCCTGTCCAGTTGCGTATCAATTGAACCTTTTTAAAATTTATTTTTTAGGGGGGGGGGGGGGGGGGGTGGCCACGTCAGCTACCACTGGTGACACAAGCAGTCTCAGGTCGGCAGGCAAGCCCATACAACACTGGTGCCCCTATCGCCGGCTTATTGACTCGTCGTGCAGCCCAATCAGCCATGCAAAATGGTCTTGAGTGGCAACAAATCTGCCCAGTTATCTGATTCGCTTTCCATACACCCACTCCTATCGACGCATCCACTCACCCACACTCCGGTCGCCATATTGGACTGCAGCTACCCATAGTTGCCTTTTCGGATCCCCCACAGGGGTTCCGTGCACTCTGATTGGCTCAGATGGAAGTTGTGTTGAAACGGCAGGTTCGTCAGAATCAGATCGGTACGCAACGGGTTGTCTTTTGTTCTAGCGAGATAAGGAAAGCCTCATACTGTGCTATCGGCAGTCAATCTTCTCTGTGTGGCAAAGTCATTTGCTTTTTAGGACAAATTTAGCTATCTCAATGTTGTTGATGAACTGCTAACAAAAAATTTTTTCACTACTACTTCCTCTCCACTTCTACCTCTCCTCTGTCCTGTAGGGAATCTCCTCTATGGTGGAAGCCCCATCCTGAGTTACCAGAACGGCAAGCTGATCCTAACTATCCCGGCTGGCATCCAGTTCGGCAGCCTGCCCATGAAACCCGTCCCTGAGGCTTCTACCCACCACACCAACGGAGTAGGCCCCGGACTCACACTCAACCCTGTCATCCACCCTACACCTACCCTCATCCCAGTCTCCACCTCTGTCTCAACCTCCAACACCCTCCAGACGTCCCCCCTCTGCTTCATTAACTCCTCTCCGCTCTACTGCACTCATGAGACGGGTGTCCCCACCAACCAGCCCCTCTCCACCACCTCCCCACACACCCTGGACCTCTCTGCCACCCACACCCCTCCCAATGCCCTCACCCCAGAGAGCATGCTCTCGCTCAGCCCCATGTGCAGCGGAGTGACCCCCACCACTCAGCTCTCCCAGACCACCTGGAGCCCTGTCCCCCTCTCCAACTCTGCCAGCCTGACTATGTTTGACGTCCGTGGGAAGGGGGATCTTCCCGAGGATCCGGCTCTGCTGGGCCTACCTGGAGGCGAGGCACTGCTACTGGGGAGCCCCTCTCCAGAACAGGATGTGGACAGGGTGTCGCCATTGGGGGACCCAGAGGAGATGGATGGAGAGCCCAAGATCCTCACCCAGCTACAATCAGTCCCTGTGGATGACGAGTTGGGGCTGTAATCCAGTCCCAGTCCCCCCCCCTCCCCCCAACCCACATCACCATAAAATCAGTCAGCAAGACTACATGTTACGGAACAACCTCAGTGCTCCCTTGGATAGGTTTCATTGAAGAGTGGACTGGCTTTGACCCGTATGAGAAATGTGCTTTGAGTCACAAAATCCTAGGCGATGATCCTTTTGGATAAACCGTCATGGGATAGGCTGATTGTATGCAACATGGAATGACCTGGAGGATGGCCTTGCATATAGGCTAGCCTGTTACCTGATTTATGTTACACAACTGTCCACTGCTTGGTTTCCACAGTTTTAGAACTCTTAGACTGTTGTCGTCTGCCTCCCATAAGCCAAGAGCCCTTCCTGTGTCACAAAATCCAGTCCGAGACAAAATGGAGGAGCTGAGTCGACCGTGGGCAGTAAAAGTCTTAACTCTCCAAGCAAGGCACGGTTCCTTTTACTCGGCATCAAGTTCATTTCTAAGGACATTCTGCGGCTTTTATGCACAGACGTCCCCGTTTCATCCAAGACTATTTGTACTACAAGGGAATGAATGCCTTGGGTGTTAGTTGGCGTTGGGTTGAGCGGTACACCACGGCCAGGTTGTCTTGTTTAAGTCTCTAAACTCCGCCAAATGCAGACGCAGCCAAGCATTAAGTCCTGTTGAAGTTGGACTGTGTGGTTCTGAATGGCTGCTCACTTTGGTGCTGCTGAGTATTGCACAGTTTAGCCTCAGTGAACGCAAACAGAAAGTGGGCTGACCGTGACACCAGAATCCCCCGAACACTCTAGCATCGAGATGGACTGTGTACTCCTCTGTCAGCAGTGTCACCACGTCAAAGGGCACAGGCTCCTCATTTAACTACAGGTTGGCATGCAATGCTAAGCTCTGTCACGTCTGAGGTCTGTAGGAGGGAATGGAGTCACCTGGGATTTTTTTTTTGACTCTCTGCAATCAATGCATGGTCCTCTGTAAATATGACCATGTGACATGTATTACATATGTAAGCCAGTCTAATTAGGATAGACCAAGCTTTAGTGAAGACAGGTTTCATACACTGTCTAACGCGCATGTACACTACACACTCTGCTTGACCACATGGTGCGATATTTGCGCCACAATCGTACACTACTACAAATTGTCTGAATTTTTAATTTTTATTTGATCTTACTTTTATGGGTTCGAGCTCGACCTAATAAGTGCCTTATTATCTAGTTGCTGAGGTTGGTGGGCCAGTGTGGGTTTTACTGCCTTTGGATCTTCAAAGTGAAGAATGTGTTCTACGCTTCACAAAATGAAGCACCATTGAGACAAGCAACTTCCCACGTGGATGTCTAATATGAGTTTTGTAATAACCCGTATTCCTCGAACTCCAGAGAAACGTAACGTGGCCGCCCTTGGTTTGTACGGCCGTTGCTCTTTTAGCATCACTAACGCCTACCATGACATAATCACCATTGAGAACTCCCTCCTCGTTGTACGTTTTGCACATTTCGTCCTTGTCATGTTTACGCCTAAGGTGATGGCCAGATTCTATTCTGTAAAACCTGCTGCCTTTTCTCTGTTCTTGACGAATTGCACTCACTGATCTGAAGGGACGGGATAGGTCGATTTAGCTGGTTAGGTTGAGTTTCAAACAGCCTCTGTCTATCCTGATATCAGCAACAGTGAGTCATGAAGCGCTGAGAGCAGGTGACAGGTCTCCTAGAGTGGAATGGTATCCAGCGAGACTCGGTGCAGTTGTTCTCGCCATAAACGTACAGTACTCGCCATCTCTCCATAACCAAAGCACAGATGGCAGTTCTCTGGCCAACAGTAAAACAACGCTATTCTTCAGTGTCACTCCCAGCTGTTGTTTTTCTTATATTTGTGTGTTTTTGTTTATTTTCTGTGTGTATTTAAAGCATGTATTTAAAGCATGTATCAATCATTTTCTAGTAGTAACTTTGAATGGAGAGGAACAAAACGAGCAGTCCTTGTAGAAGACATGGACAAAGGAAAAAGCATCAATGGACCTTCCCAGGGGATGGCTGGTTGTACAGTCTCAGAATGTGTAGCTAATGATAATCACCACTTCTCAAATGATATTATACACTTTTACAATCTGAATAGGATGTGAATACCCATCAAAGGAATGTTGAGTTTTTTAAATTTTTTATCGGTGTTTGGAAATGTTTTGTTGGTTCTAAGGCATTTTTTCCATACGATACAGTGCATGAGTTGGAGGCTAAAGGGAACGTGTGTTCATGTGTGTTTTTGTTTGTGTATCCCACCACTTGTCTACATGTAGTGTTTTTTTTAGTGTGTGGTGCTCCAATGGCTGTTAGTGTCAGGTGCAGGAATTTGTAACACACACAACCTCCAGCTGAGTTATCCAAAGATGTATTATTTTTTTTTTTAAATGTACTTTTTAAGTGAGTAAAGGGATTATTAGATTAAAAAAAACAAAAAACATTTGAGGTTGGTTTTGTACTTGAAAGGTATTTAATTTTTTATATGCAGTTTTGTGATATTCTAATAAACTATCTAAAGAAAACATTTATTTGTTTTTGGGGTGATTTTTGTGAATGCTTCTCTTTAAATCTCCCATGTGAGATTTATGGGTCATTGGGGAACAAACTATTGAGTGCCTACACTACCAAACCACGTTAGAAGCGCTTTTGCAATTTGGTTAGTAAATTAGATTTAAATACGCTTGTTTGAACAACACAATCCTGCTTTCTCTCTGGATGAATGCGTTCTCTGTTGTGTACCCAATCAGGTGTGTCTGTTTTTGTAACCCCCATGCTCTCAGGTTACTTGAGTTCAACATTGCCAGGGCGGAGACAGGGTATGAATAAGGAGATATATATATACATTCATACAGACTTATTCACCCGACAGCAGCTAGACAGCAGCTAACATTCTCTAAAGGCTCTCAAGCTATCGCTAAAACATTTCCCTTCAGAGAGTTGTGAAAGGTCACAGAGGTAGGCCAACTAACCTTTTGACCTCTCGTCGTGCGTGGGCTCCATCTCCGTGGCAATGGTCTTCTCGGCAGAACAAGTGTGGCGTGTGTGTGCGAGGTCCTTCTGCAGAGCGGACGTATGGAGAGCTTAACTGGCTTCCTCCGCACTCTTCCCCCCTCTACCTCCTCTTGCCTGGGGGGTCTGGAGAGCGTCCTGAAGGCACGGGCTGCCGTGGCCTTCCATCTGGGGCGCTTCTCGGACCTCTACGCCCTGCTGGAGGGCTTCCCCTTCTCCAATCGCAGCCACCCCCTGCTGCAGCAGCTCTGGCTGAGGGCACACTACCTGGAGGCCGAGTGCCAGAGAGGGCGCCCCCTTGGGGCTGTGGGGAAGTACCGCGTACGCCGTAAGTTTCCCCTGCCAAGAACCATCTGGGATGGAGAGGAGACCAGCTACTGCTTCAAGGTACAGTGAATTAAATCTGCTACGTTTGAGTTAATATAAATAATATTTAATATTTTACTGCTTCAGAACATTTTTGCTACAAAATGTCCCTAGGGACTTAGCTTAATTATGGACCAAGAGCCCCTAAGTCCCTAGGGACATGTTGCCAAAATGTCACATAATATATGTTATAGATAGAGCTTAATTATGGACCAAGACATCTATAACATTATGTGTTGCATCCGAGTTTAGACTAGACAAAAAAGATGAGGGGAGGAAGGCTCTTGTGGAGTCAAGATGGTGTATGTCAAGACAAAAGGACTTTTCTCCCTGGAACTCAAGTCTAAAGTGTCTTACTCTGTCTGCTTCAAATGTACTGAACGGTGCAGATGAAGGAAAGGAAATGAGTAGAGGCCTCTTACGGCTACCATGAACTTTAAATCATTATCCTACTTGTTTCAATCTGAAGTGAATGTTCCTCTTTATAGGAGAAATCCCGGAGTGTGCTGCGCGAGTGGTATTACCATAAACCGTACCCTTCACCACGTGAGAAACGAGCGCTTGCAGCCGCCACCGGTCTCACCACCACCCAGGTGAGCAACTGGTTCAAGAACAGACGGCAACGGGACCGAGCAGCTCACGGTACTACCGGGTGAGTCTTCACCTTCTCTGCTCTCCCTCGAATACGTTTCACGAGAAAATATTCATCCCTCCTTTAATTTCTTGTTTGTCTGGCAGTCAATCCTCTGTTTTTGCTTTATGACAGTATTACATTTAATTTTGCTGTGGACCACCACTGCCCTCTTTTGGCATGACCAGAGAACTGAAATGTGCTCTCTCTCCTCTCAGGGAACAGGAAGCTTGTGGACCACTTATTGGCTCCAACAGAAACCCAGGAGCAGCATACCCGTCCTCTGACAATGACCTTTCATCTCCAGGCACCCCCAGTCCCCCTTCTCCTGCCCCCAACCCCCACCTCCTGAGCCATATGGGTGGGGGACAACTCTGAATCTCTCCACTACCTGAGCCATTATGTATAGTACGTTCACTTCAGAGGCAATACTATTCAGTTGTCTAGCCAGAAATGTGAGAGATCTATCTTTTTTTAGTAACACCCTGTATCCAAAATGGTTAAGTGTTTTAAATCTGAAAAAAATAAAATGCAGTTTAATAGAAAAGTTGTCACCTAATCATTGACACAATGTTTAAAACGCAGCACTCTGGCAAGATGTGCTGAATGATACCGATGAAAATACCACTTCCATAGCTAAAACCAAGACATGCCTGACACCTCTTGGGGAGAAGTAATGCATAGGGAAGATATCCAGTGACAGTACAACCCAAGGCATTGACAACCATTTTAATGTCGCCCATTGTTACGTTTCTTCAAGTTTTCAGTCACTGCCATGCTCTGTGAATATAACCTTCGATGTCATCTGTGAGCTTACTGCACGAAACCAAGTCTCAAATCTGACATTCACAGAAATCAATTGTTGGCAAAAATCACAACTGATGATCATGATTATATAGCATTAAAAAAAAAGGTTTCAGTCAGTGTGGTCTTTATCCTTAAGAATGTCAATGAGAATATAATTCAGAGAAAGGCATCTTCCAGTTTTTTCCCATGAATGTGTACCATCAAGTGTTTTCTGTGATCCAAGTTGCCAACATCTAGCAATGTAACTTTGATGGTAGTTCTGCTCTCAGATCAACGCGTCTGTTGGTTTCAGTGGATGGAACATCCATCTGCCCCTAGTCTTTTGCAATGTCAGGGCAAAACTGTCCCCAATCCCATCTGTGTATTTCCTACACTGGTTAAAAGGTTTCTAGGTAATCTATTACCTTGGTAAGGTTCTCCACTGTGGGCTGGTGTATGTTCTCCTCAGTGTCATCCAGTGTGTACCAGAACAGGGGGAAAGGGGGTGGTAATGACGTGAAGCACATGAACACCTGAGTTGGTGTGAAAGAAAAAAATGCATGCAGGATTGAAAGTATTTCATAAGACAACATTCCATCAGCTGAGGCGACGCAGTCTTAGTGTGTCTGTCTGTATATGAGCACACCCTCTCACCTTAATGCAGGAAGGGGATGTAATTGATTGTCACCACAGCCGGCAGTAGGTTGGTGTGTGTGTGCGTGGAGCCTAGTGGGTGGGGTGTGTGTGCCATGCCCTCTGCCAGGTACCTCGATCCGTAGAGAGTCTGGCTGTCCACTCCTCAAATGACTCCTCTCCGTCAAAAACCACTAGTTGGAGGGTTACAGCAGGATGCCTGCAGAGAGAGAGGGAAGGGGGAGGTGGTCGTGTTTAATAGCAGAAGATGGGAAAGAGAGAGGGGTGAATTCTCTGCTCTGTGCCAACTGGTAACCAAGTCGAGGCCAAGGCAACATTTCATCACATCTCAATTCTCATTTCCCAGCAACAACGTCACTCCTGCAGTTGATTTGTCTTTTGTGTGAGGCTGCAATGATGTCGCAGTGTGTCTGTGTGACTACCAAGATCTGTCTCCGGGGGAGGGGAGGGGGGGCACTGCTAAACAGAGGATTCTGCGGCTAAAAACAGGGCTGCTCTCTGCAAGGCTACAGTCAGCACCTTATACTCTACACTGCAGAGAGAGAGAGGGGACAGAGAGCAGGGAGAGAAACCCAGCTACTCAGCATCTCTGTTCTTTCCATTGCAGTCTTTATTCTGTGTTTCTGAGTAAACTGCCTGAAATCAGACACTGATGTAAGGTTATGACCACAATGTTAGGGCTCGTTGTGTTACTGAATTTTGTTTGCTGCCAACTTGGGGGATGGGTGTGCTTTGAACATTTGACCATTTCTCATAAAAATCTCCTATACTGACTCAACTGATAGATAAATAGATATAAAATGCAGTCCCTGGAAATAAATTGATGGACATAACAGGACACCTGCTGATTGAGAGCAGGAACACCCTCTCTGGGACATGGGGGTCCAGGGGCAGGACTTTGGAGTCATAGTGGCAGGTCAGTAGCAACCTGCGAGGGGCCCCGATGATGTTGGAGAAAGTGACCTGTCCCTGAGGCGTTGGCGACAGGAAAGAGTTGAGTTCTACTGTCCAGCTTTATTGGGAGTTGAATATTTATCGATATCATGACTGTCGATGGTTAGCCTACTCTTCCTTATCTAAAATATTTTGTTCTCAAATATATTTAAATACATTTATGCAGTAACTGCCATGGTTTGTAATTTCTGTAGCCTCTCACTCAACTGAAAACATCTAATCCACTGAAAACAGAACTTGCTTTTTGAAACCAGGTTTTCGTTGAGGCAAGGGTTTATTTTAAAGGTGCTGTCCCTGCCTGACAGTTCTTACAAAGCCGCGATAGGTATTTAACGTATCAGCTAACTACTGAACAAAAATATAAACGCAACATGTAAAGTGTTGACCCCATGTTTCATATGCTGAAATAAAATATCCCAGACATTTTCCATAACCACAAAAAAGCTTATTTCTCTCAAAGGTTCAGATTTGTTTACGTCCCTGTTAGTAAGCATTTCTCCTTCGCAAACATAATCCATCAGCCTGACAGGTGTGGCATATCAAGAAGCCGATTAAAACAGCTAGATCAATACACAGGTGCACCTTGTGCTGGGGGGCAATAAAAGGCCACTGTAAAATGTGCAGTTTTGTCATTACAGTACAACGCCACAGATGTCTCAAGTTTTGGGGGATTGTGCAATTGGCCTGTTGACTGCAGGAATGCCCACCAGAGCGGTTGCCAGATAATTTAATGTTCATTTCTATACCATAAGCCGCCTCCGTCGTAGTTTTAGAATTTGGTAGTATGTCCAACCGGGCTCACAACCGCAGACTACAAGTATGGTGTCGTGTGGGCAAGCGGTTTGCTGTCAAAGTTGTGAACACAGTGCCTTACAGTGATGTTATGGTATGGGCAGGCATTAGCTATGGACAATGAACACAACTGCATTTTATTGATGGCAATTTGAATGCAGAGATACCGTGACGAGATCCCGAGGCCCATTGTCTTGCCATTCATCTCCCGCCATTTCATAATGCACAGCCCCATGCTGCAAGGATCTGTAGACAATTCCTGGAAGCTTACAATGTCCCCGTTCTTCCATGGCCTGCATACTCAGACATGTATCCCATTGAGCATGTTTGGGATGCTCTGGATTGACGTATGACAGCGTGTTACTATTCCCGGCCACATCCAGCAACCGAAGAGAAGTGAGACAACATTACACAGGCCACAATAAACAGCCTGATCAACTCTATGTAAAGGAGATGTGTTGAGGCAAGTGGTGGTCACACCAGAAACTAACTGGTTATCTGATCCACGCCCCTTACCTTAAGGTATCTGTGACCAACATATGCATTTGTGTATTCTCAGTCATGTGAAATCCATAGATTAGGGCCTAATTGAATTTCTATTTCAATTGACTGATTTCCGTATACGAACTGAAACTCAGTAAAAATCGTTGGAAGTTGTTGCATGTGGCGCTTATTTTTGTTCAGTGTACACGTTATAGCAATCTGTCAGCCGATGACGTAGCACGCACCACATTGTTGTCCCTTCTATCCACTCGCATTCCTGTTCCATTTAGTTCCATTCAGTGTTTCATTTGAGGATTCAGTCGATACATTGTGTGCCACAGGTCACATGCCAGCAACTCTAGCAGACCCACAACCTGTTAATGGTGATCAAATAAGTTAAATACCATTGCCAGGAAAGATAAAAAATGATTCCATCATTATGAAAGATTTGTTTTTATATATGTTCTTATAAAACAATGAAAACAATTTACACTTTTAAATGTACAGTCATTGATACAACATCCCCCAGAAAAACAACGTTCAACCGTAAGTTTCCGTTGATGCATAAAGAACCCCCATTGCCTCATGCAGAACGCACCAACTCAGAAAAACTATTTAAATCATAAAAACAATACAGCATCATAGAAATCAGCCTTGAACAAAGATTTAAAAGTCAAACAGCAATACATAGAAATAAAAAAACACGGTGCCCTCTTCATTTCACTATTTTGTCTTTTTCAGGTTGCAAAAGTGGCCAAAAATAAATTATACAAATATTAAAACATAACATAACATTTCGGTATTACCATTTCTGATTTGTGCACGTGCAACATCGATGCACCGAGCTATGTTCAACATGTATAACTGCAGTTTGCTTAAAATCAAATATATCAAAACTAAACCCTCAAAACACCCGTACCCCTCCACACACACACACACAAATAAACAAAATAAAGATTAAGACATTGAAGATAACAGCATCACAGCACATTTGCTGAGCTTCAGTGATAACATGAGTGTGTAGGGTTGTTTCAGTTGCTCTTGTTTTCGCCCAAGACGAGATGATTTAACTGGCTGGAGGAGGATGGGCAGCTCACAGGACAGAGGGAGGCAGACTACAACAGCGTCTGTGGATGGGGCAGTGATGAGCAAATACCAGAGATGGTGAGATGAAGAGAAACGGAGACAGAGATGTCTGTATACATGTTGCTCTTATCTACACAAACAAATCAATATATAGTACAGTTCTTAAAGGGGGTGTCTGAAAGGTCCTGAGAGTAGTGAGGGTAAGAAATGATTCCAGTTGAGGCAGGGCAGAAGGTTCCTGAAAAAGGGGGGCCTGTGATGAAAGGGTACTTAACTGTGCTCGGGGCTTACGTTTACTGGAACGAAAATAGTCATATGCTCCTTCAGCAGACCCTTTTATCATTTTTGGGAATGGATGTGGCCCAAACGAGAATTGGAACCCCCACCGTTGGTTTTGCCAGCTCCACGCTCCCCTCCATTTATCCCACATTCATAACAAACAACGGACACAAAGACACAAAGCTGTAAGAAAAATGCTTTCTGTAAAGAATATAACCAAGCTAGTGAGAATATAGTGTATTTGTGTTGATTTATTTGACTGTATTCCTGTCAGATGGACATTTTTACAAAATGGCCACAAGTTTCACACAGACCCACCACCCCAAGCTAAGTTACTTCCATTTTACGTCACTTAGGTCTCACAGTTGTGTATAAATGGTTGAGTTTGATTCTACAGACACTAGGACTGTCTGTTAGCTAAATTAATGTATAATACCCCTTCATTCTAGCACACACACACACACACACACACGCGCACACACACACACACACACACACACACACACACACGCACACGGCTACAGTGTTTAAAGATCATTTCTATTAGTCTTTTCTAAATGCACACAGGTGTGTACCCGCAGCTGGTACCCAAAACAAAAACCACGAAATATGCTAATTCTACAAATTGTAAAACATACTGCTTGGATATTTGTAAATACCTTTCAAATGGATTGTTAACCAAAAATGGACATTGAGATACTATCGTTGAGTTTATGACACTATATTATTTTTCATAAACTGAACGAGAAGGCTCGTCTCATATCACTGGCGTACCTTGTCATATTATAGCTTGCTCGTAACGGAAATGCCCTGTGTCAGCCTATCACACACTCAACGAAGGGTAAAAAATAACATCGCCAGAGCTCTCCATTTTGTGCGATTAATGCATTGTGGGAGTTTTTGCTGTACCCTACACACCTTCACGAGTTGAACACCTCATTAAGTCAGTTATATCAGTACAATAGACATGTGTTCAAGCTATATGTTGAATCACACAGGCAAAAGTACAGTACCATTTCTTTTATAACACACGTCTCTCAGAGCATTCTGGGAGTTGGAGTCCTTTTTTTTGTTTTTGGCTGATTCGCTTCAGGAACAGTATTAGGCCTCGCCGTGCGATCTTCGTGTTCTACAGTTCAATAAAAGCTCTCCTCTTTATTGGCTCTGCTCTGACGCAGGAGTGTATAAGACCTCAGTTACAAAAAATAAAAACCTACAAGCAGGGACAGAGAAGGATTTCCTCTGGGTGCACAGCCGGAGGGAGGTGGCTTGTGCGTTGTGCGGGAGTTTAAAAAAAATAGGCGTGTCTACTTGCAGGCTCTTCTGTCTAGGCAATTCGGTTTCAGATGAGCCAACGGGGATCCATTAGTTCTCTGTAGCCCCTGTGTCCGTCCAGACCAGAGCGAGGCAGGGATTCTGGGGGTAGGAGGTGCACCACAGAGAGGGTGGCGGCGTAACGGCAGGTCCCTCTCCCCAAAAGCAGGTCAGAGTGGTGGAGGGGTAAGTGCTCCTCTTCTCCCCTACCACCCCACCCCCCGGAGGGAGATAGTGTGGTTGGAATGTGACAGAAGCAGCAGGTGGAGGATAGAACGTAAGAATGGGGGGGGTTCTTTCCCCCTCTTATGCTTAAAAGTTACACATTTTCTTGTACATAATGTTACACCTTAACTTACTTGCATTCGTTTTTTTTCTCTACTGCCCATGTCTTCCACATACCTAACCAGACTCACTGACAAATCTATTCCCCACTCATGAAACTCACTGTGGCCGAGTTTCCAATAAATCAGGGTAATCCTAACCCCCCCGGGCTTAGGTCACACGTCCTCTTTGCGAATGCTTTTGCACGCCCTCTCCGAGGTCACTTCCTGTGTCCGGTGTGAGCTCACTTCCTCTGCGGGGTGTCGGTGAAGAGCATGCTGAACTTGCGAAGCTGCTCGCTGGCCGAGTGGCTCTCTTCCTGCAGCCGCTGGTTATTCTGCCGCAGGTTAGCCATCTCAGCCAACAGGTGCACTTTGTCCTTCTTCTCCTGAGGGACAGAGAGGGAGGGGAAGGTGGGGGAGAGAGAGAGAAAGGGACGGAAGAGTTTATTTATTATCAGTTTCAGTTCTTACCTGCGTCAGAGGTACAGCCATATAAATTAGCATTGAGACTAAATGTCCTTCTGGTGTAAACGGTACCTTCTCCAGGTCAGTGTTGAGCTGCTTCAGCATCACCTCTAGGCTGTACAGTCGCCCCGAGAGGGCGTTGGGTACCTCATCCCTGAAAACACACAAAGACATTTAACTCAACACTGTCACCTGGGTTTAGGTTGCAGGTAGGGCAGACAGGTTTAACAAGGTGTGTGTTCAACAGAACAACAGAGTTCATCAGGACGACGCAGTAGGTTAGTTCGGGAAACAAGAGGCCGTTTCAGTGATAGGTTGTAGTTATGCCCTGGGACAGCACAAGCTGACCGGCCGGACTGCTGTAACTCAAACACTCCACTGTTTGTTCACGACAGAAGGTGTTCAGAGATCCCTTGGTAACTGGTTTGATCCATGTGTAACTACCACAGCTAACTACGGGATGGTGGTTCCCTACATGTGACAGGTGAGGTTGACCTGACCAAAGGGAAATGGGGAAATCCAAGAGTAGGCCGTGCTTTTATACACTCACATTTCGGGTTTAGGATTTGGAGTCTCAGGGTCAAACAGACGAAACGTTCCTAATCGGCTGTGACTGCCGTGAACTTAAGATTGTGCGTCCGTGGCAGTGTCTATGGATCGTGATTGTTTGAGCTTGTGCGTGAATCTTGGGTGTGCGAGTTGGTGTCGTGTGTGTGTGAATATTTGTGAATTCATGCGAAGTGTGTGTGTGTGTCTCAGAGACTTACCCGCCGAAGGTGGGGGTAGTGCGTGGAGTCTGAGGTGTTTGGAATTGGATTGGACTCTTGATCGGCCGCATGTCTGGAACCCCAACTTGAGGCTCACTGAGCGAGAAGAGCGACACTGCCCTTTGTACTGTAAAAAACACACAGAGACACACTGTTACAATGCTGCATTTCCCCATTCACAATCAGCTACCAATCTACAAATGCTGATTTTTTTCTCTATCTTCACAAGGTCTCCAGGGACATTTCACACAATCAAGCCCAGCCAGGAGCAGCTTAGCTGGGCTAGGGCAGTAATTGAGGCCCAGGATCATGTGTCAATAGGGGCCGTATGTGTTTGTGCCTGCTGGAGCTGCTGTGAGAAGCTTTGTGGTGGCAGGAGACCAGAAGGAGCCAGGTGTCAGGAACTGAGGTGAGTCTCCCTCTCTCCCTCTGCATGTATACACAAACAAAATGTCTCTCGCAAATATCTGAACACACACAGAATACTCACACTCACCCTCGTAGGCCTTGGCAGCATTGACCAGACTGGCCCACTCCAGGCCACAGGCAGTGTCAGGCAGGGGCATGAGCCCCGGGTCCAGCCTCCTCATGGGGGGAACCTTATCCCTCACCTCTGTCAGAGACAGCTCCGACGCAGACAGAGGGACTGGCCAGGCAGCAGGGGGGGCAAGTTAAGTGGTCTTAGCATTCATGATGATGTCACGTGATAAACTTTGCTTCTTGATAAACCATCATTATGTACAGATACAATGAAGTGAGAAGGTAATGACATCAAGCTGTGGCCCCACTCACCCTTCTTGTTGGGCATGTGGTTGGCAGAGTGTGCATGGCGCCGGGTGGGTAGGGTGCAGGTGAACAGCAGGTCGCTGGGAGTGCCCTGGTCAAACAGGGGGCCAGAGTTGGCATAGCTGGCATCCCTGCGCCCGCTGCACAGAGACTCGTCGGAGAACGTGCGCTGAAGAGTGTGTCGAGGAGACTGAAAAGAGAAGGGAGGGAGGTTAGTCGTGGGGTAGTATGTTTGTGGGTGAGCAAGTTTGGGGTGTGTATGTGTAAAATAGTGTGTTGTGTATGTGTGTGGGTGTATATGTGTATGGACAGTACCGGTCAAAAGTTTGGACACACCTATTCATTCAAGGGTTTTTCTTTATTTTACTATTTTCTAAATTTATTCTACACACTGAAACACATCAAAACTATTAAATAACACATATGGAATCATGTAGTAACCAAAAAAGTGTTAAACACATCAAAATATATGTAATATTTGAGGTTCTTCAAAGTAGCCACCCTTTGCCTTGACAGCTTTGCACACTCTTGGCATTCTCTCAACCAGCTTCACCTGGAATGCATTTCAATTAACAGGTGTGCCTTGTTAAAAGTTAATTTGTGGAATTTCTTTCCTTCTTAATGTGTTTGAGCCAATCAGACAAGGTATGGGTGGTATACAGAATATAGCCCTATTTGGTAAAATACCAAGTCCATATTATGGCAAGAACAGCTCAAATAAGCAAAAACAAACGACAGTCCACCATTACTTTAAGACATGAAGAAGGTCAGTCAATCCGGAAAATTTCAAGAACTTTCTTCAAGTGCAGTCGCAAAAACCATCAAGCGCTATGATGAAAGTTGCTCTCATGAGGACCGCCACAGGAATGGAAGACCCAGAGCTACCTCTGCTGCAGGGGATAAGTTCATTAGAGTTATCAGCCTCAGAAATTGCAGCCCAAATAAATGCTTCACAGAGTTCAAGCAACAGACACATCTCAACATCAACTGTTCAGAGGAGAATGCGTGAATCAGGCCTTCATGGTCAAATTTCTGTAAAGAAACCACTACTAAAGGACACCAACAAGAAGAAGAGACTTGCTTGGGACAAGAGACACGAGCAATGGACATTAGACCGGTGGAAATCCGTCCTTTGGTCTGATGAGTCCAAATTTGAGATTTTTGGTTCCAACAGCCGTGTCTTTGTAAGACGCAAAGTAGGTGAACGGATGATCTCTGCATGTGTGGTTCCCACCGTGAAGCATGGAGGAGGAGGAGGTGTGATGGTGCTTTGCTGGTGACTGTCAGTGATTTATTTAGAATACAAGGCACACTTAACCATCATGGCTACCACAGCATTCTGCAGCGATACACCATCCCATCTGGTTTGCGCTTACTGTGACTATCATTTGTTTTTCAACAGGACAATGACCCAACACACCTCCAGGCTGTGTAAGGGCTATTTGACCAAGAAGGAGAGTGATGGAGTGCTGCATCAGATGACCTGGTCACCACAAACACTCGACATCAACCCAATTGAGATGGTTTGGGATGAGTTGGACCACAGAGTGAAGGAAAAGCAGCCAACAAGTGCTCAGCATACGTGGGAACTCCATTAAGACTGTTGGAAAAGCATTCCTCATGAAGCTGGTTGAGAAAATGCCAAGAGTGTGCAAATCTGTCATCAAGGCAAAGGGTAGCTACTTTGAAGAATATAAAATATAAAATGTTGGTTACTACATGATTCCATATGTGTTATTTCATAGTTTTGATGTCTTCACTATTATACAACAATGTAGAAAATAGTAAAAATAAAGAAAAACCCTTGAATGAGTAGGTGTGTCCAAACTTTTGACTGGTTCTGTATGTACTGGGTTTGTGTGTACTGTGTGTGTCCCTCACCGTGTCTCTTTGTGGCATCTCTCCAGGGTTGTCCATGATGATGAGTTTCTTCAGGTCGTCCTCGACGGTGCTCTTGTGGGATCTCCGTGGAGACCGCAGGTCCCTTAGCGATGCTCGAAGACGGGGCTGTCCGAACACGTTCTTAGAATTCACGTCCACCTGTCTGAACACACACACACAGCAGGAATATAATGTAGGTTAAATACAGTAACACAACTTGTCCCATTGAGCATGGCTTAACATAGTGGCGTGATGCTTGGCTTTTGTGTTGGTAGTGCCACGGTAGACCAGTGCATCTCAATGCGCACACACACACACACACACACACACACACACACACACACACGTTTGGGGTCACTTGGAAATGTCCTTGTTTTTGAAAGAAAAGTACATTTTTTGTCCATTAAAATAACATCAAATTGATCAGTACAGTGGAGACATTGTTAATGTTGTAAATGACCATTGTAGCAGGAAACGGCTGATTTTTTAATGGAATATCTACATAGGCGTACAGAGGCCCATAGGCGTACAGAGGCCCATAGGCGTACAGAGGCCCATAGGCGTACAGAGGCCCATAGGCGTACAGAGGCCCATAGGCGTACAGAGGCCCATAGGCGTACAGAGGCCCATAGGCGTACAGAGGCCCATAGGCGTACAGAGGCCCATAGGCGTACAGAGGCCCATTATTATTATAATCCAAGTTTATCACTTTAAAAGGTTAATTGGTCATTAGAAAACCCTTTTGCAATTATGTTTGCACAGCTGAAAACTTTTGTTCTGATTAAAGAAGCAATAAAACTGGTCTTTAGACACGCTTGAGTATCTGGAGCATCAGCATTTGTGGGTTCGATTACAGGCTCAAAATGGCCAGAAACAAATAACTTCTGAATCTCGTCAGTCTATTCTTGTTCTGACAAATTAAGGCTATTCCATGCTCTTGCCTAGAAGGCCAGCATCCCGGAGTCACCTCTTCACTGTTGACGTTGAGACTGGTGTTTTGTGGGTACTATTTAATGAAGCTGCCAGTTGAGGACTTGTGAGGCATCTCTTTCTCAAACTAGACACTCTACTGTACTTGTCCTCTTGCTCAGTTGTGCACCGGGGCCTCCCACTCCTCCTTCTATTCGGGTTAGAGCCAGTTTGCGCTGTTCTGTGAAGGGAGTAGTGCACAGCATTGTATGAGATCTTCAGTTTCTTGGCAATTTCTCACATGGAATAGCCTTCATTTCTCAGAACAAGAATAGACTGACGAGATTCAGCAGAAAGTTCTTTGTTTCTGGCCATTTTGAGCCTTTAATCGAACCCACAAATTCTGATGCTGCAGATACACAACTACTCTAAAGGGTAGTTTTATTGCTTCTTTAATCAGTACAACAGTTTTCAGCTGTGCTAACATAATTGCAAAAGGGTTTTCTAATGATCAATTAGCCTTTTAAAATGATAAACTTGGATTAGCTAACACAACGTGCCATTGGAACACAGGAGTGATGGTTGCTGATAATTGGCCTCCGTAAGTCTATGTAGATATTCCTTTTTAAAATGTTTATCTGCCGTTTCCAGCTACAATAGTCATTTACAACATTAACAATGTCTACACTGTATTTCTAATCAGTTTTATGTTATTTTAAATGGACAAAAACGACCCTAAACTTTTGAATGGTAGTGTATTCACTCACTCACTCACTCACTCACTCACTCACTCACTCACTCACTCACTCACTCACTCACTCACTCACTCACTCACTCACTCACTCACTCACTCACTCACTCACTTCTTGCTGCTGTTACTGTCAGAGCTGTAGGTAGTGGGTGTGTTTGAACGGGAGGGGGCGTTGTCGTCTGGTTGCCAGGCGCCCAGTCTGCTCTTGCTGTATAAGGCCTTGGGGGCAGAGCTGGACAGAGGGGTGGAGCTGAGTAGAGCAGAGTTAGGCGTGACTGTGGCGGCTCGGACCGGCCATGATTTCTCTGCTGCAGGGGTCTTGTATCCCTGGGGTGTATAGCAGGCCCTGTGACGACACAGACGCACGGCATTAATGTACAGCGAAACACCTGCTCAAATCCATAAACCGATCTATCTAGCCGTCTACATGCATAACAAAGTCAATATAAATGATGCACAGGTTTAGAGATATGCTTGAGTTGATGGATCCATTCAGGGTGGGATACATAACTGACACAACAAACCACACGTCATGCAGAACAGCTGCAGGTGGAATTCACCTCTCAAATCCCCTTTTTCTCCTGACCCATTTCCACCAAAAGCCACTTTAACCAACATACCAACCAACCAGCAGCAACATCTGTGAATATCCCTGACCAGCTATCATGGCTTTCTCTGGACATACATCCAGCAAACCATCCACCCAATCACTCAAGCAACCACTCATCTACAAAATGTCCATCCAACCCACCGTCACTCAACACCTCCACCCATCCATCTTACCACTCACACGTCTCTATCCCCATTTCCTAAGCTCCTGTACCACAGTTTAGACTACATACCTGTACGTTATTTGTTGTGTCCCACTGTGTGATGGGTGCCTCTGTGTGTCAGAGTGCCAATGTGCTGTCCTGTTCCCCTGAAGTGACTGGATATAAACTGGGGGACTGGAGTGATGGAACTGGGGGTCTAAACCCCCAATCCTTTAATCCCCCTCTAAGAGTAGCTGAACTCTAAATATGTTGGTCTATGTGTATGTAGGGCAAGGGTGGCACATCTGGCCCATACATGACCCCCATAAGGATTACACACTGATGTGTTTCGGTATGTTCAGTATGAGGGGTGGGATGCCTGTGTGGACAAAACATACTGTTCTTTGTCATACCCACTTCCACTCTCTTACCACTACTTAAAGCTAAACTGTGTTGGATTGTATAAGCAGTGTGTCTCTCTTGTACCTGGGTTTAAATGAGTCTGGCTTCTCCACGTTGGATCCTGGAGGAGGGAAGGTACGCGTGCGGTATCCTTTGTTCTGATTGGCAGGTAATACAGGTGACGACTCTAGTCTCCGCCCCTCGACTCCGTTGCCCCTCACCCCAGAGACGTCCTGCAGCCCGCTATTATAGGTTGCTGAACAGTGCAGGGGCTTCTGTGATTGGCTGGACTGATTTCCGTGGCGACTGCCGGGCTTGGTGTTGTAGAGGGTGGGGGCATCGATGCCGCTGTCACTGGAGCCGCCCTTACTGAGGGGGTCGGGGTCAGGTTCAGCCAGGTCGCCTAGGCAACCCCCGGATACCCCCGGGCCTCCTCTCTCCCCCCCGGCCCCGTCGAACCAGCGCTCGTCACTGTGGCTGCTGGACGCGTTACTGGAGAGAGTGTTACTGCTGGAGTGGCTGGAGTACTGGGTCTCACCCTACAGAGAGGGGGATGAGGTGAGAGAAAGAGACGGTAGATACACAGAAAAGCAACTGGCATAAAATCTCTCTCTCAAAAAAAAGAAAAGAGGACAGTTATATCTGACCTTTGAGTGTCTGTTGGGAGAGTCTTTCCCTGGGACGTCCTGTCGGGTGAGTCTCCTCTGCCCTCCTCCTCCTGGCCCCCGAGACGATGACGCTGGGACATGCCATAGGGGCTCTGGGCAGAGAACACACACACCATTACGCATCAAAGGTTTAATGTAGTGACAGGTGTGGTATGTAGGCCAGCGTTATGTTTTACGTGTTCATTGTGTTTGTGTGTGTGTGTGGTCACTGTATTGGGGTAGTCCGTATTTAAGCCTCTTTTCTGATGTCTAACTCAGTTCGATTTGGACCCTCTCCAATTGACTCTCTTTAATCCTGACTCTCTATTTCTGTGTGTGTGTATGGATATGTACAGTTGAAGTCGGAGGTTTACATATACATTTAAACTCAGTTTTTCACAATTCCTGACATTTAATCCTAGTAAAAATTCCCTGTTTTAGGTCAGTTAGGATCACCACTTTATTTTAAGAATGTGAAATGTCAGAATAACAGTGGAGAGAATTATTTATTTCAGCTTTTTTTTTTTTTCAGTGGGTCAGAAGTTTACATACACTCAATTAGTATTTGGTAGCCTTGCCTTGAAATTGTTTAACTTGGGTCAAACGTTTCTGGTAACCTTCCACAAGCTTCCCACAATAAGTTGGGTGAATTTTGGCCCATTCCTCCTAACAGAGCTGGTGTAACTGAGTCAGGTTTGTAGGACTCATTGCTCGCACACACTTTTTCAGTTTTGCCCACAAATTTTCTATATGATTGAGGTCAGGGCTTCGTGATGGCCACTCCCAATACCTTGACTTTGTTGTCCGTAAGTCATTTTGCCACAACTTTGGAAGTATGCTTGGGGTCATTGTCCATTTGGAAGACCCATTTGCGACCAAGCTTTAACTTCCTGACTGATGTCTTGACATTTTGTTTCAATATATCCACATAATTTCCCTCCCTCATGATGCCGTCTATTTTGTGAAGTGCACGAGTCCCTCCTGCAGCAAAGCACCCTCACAACATGAGGCTGCCAACCCCGTGCTTCACGGTTGGGATGGTGTTCTTCGGCTTGCAAGCCTCCTTTTTATGGTGGTTTTGGAGCAGTGGCTTCTTCCTTGCTGAGCGGCCTTTCAGGATATGTCGTAATAGGACTGGTTTTACTGTGGATATAGATACTTTTGTACCTGTTTCCTCCAGCATCTTCACAAGGTCCTTTGCTGTTGTTCTGGGATTGATTTGCACTTTTCGCACCAAAGTATGTTCATCTCTAGGAGACAGAACGCGTCTCCTTCCTGAGCGGTATGACGGATGCGTGGTCCCATGGTGTTTATACTTGCGTACTATTGTTTGTACAGATGAACGTGGTACCTTCAGGCGTTTGGAAATTGCTCCCAAGGATGAACCAGACTTGTGGACGTCTACAATTTTTTTTCTGTGGTCTTGACTGATTTCTTTTAGTTTTCCCATGATGTCAAGCAAAGAGGCACTGAGTTTGAAGGTAGGCCTTCAAATACACCCACAGGTACACCTCCAATTGACTCAATTGATATATATGTGTGTGTGCGTTCTGTATGTTTGTCTACATATTTGTGTTTGTGTACCTGTCTTGCAGCGCTCCATAGTGCTGTCCTGGCTGGTGAAGCCCGAGGAGGACTCTCCACTAGAGGTGATGTCCAGACTGAGATGAGGTTCGTAGGCCAGCAGGGGGCGCTGGGCTGAACCGTACCTATACAGATATAAGAGCAACAGGGAGGTTACACACACACACACACACACACACACAAGGACGGAGTAATACCGTACTATATACCAGTTTTGATGCATGAACTGGTTTGGGTTTTTACTTTACCTTCTACAACGGTATATGTTAAATGTAAAAAGTCAGTTTGTTTTTTTTGTTTACTCCGTTTGCTACTTGAGCCTTCTCTCCCTATCCTCCTGCAAATATTTTTTACGTTCTACAAATGCTAACAAAGTACTAGCGAACATAAGCTAAATGCAAGGACAGACAACCCAGGTCATGAAGTTGTAGAACTATCACAAAAGGCTACTCACACTTGATCCAGAAGGGGATGGATTGTCTGTGCTGCAACCAAGAAGCTTGATATTGCAAGCTAGCCCCTTCACTTTGTAGCTAGCAAATTAGCAAACCAAAAGTATAGCTGGAGCCCTGAACTGGAGAAAATGTATTTGGCACATCTTAAATAGTTCATTTATAGTTATAAGATATTTATAGATGGCAAACATTAGTAGTGAATTTCGAGTGGAACTTGATCACCACTCTTGTGCTTCTCAACTGAAAATCGACATGTTTTCTTCGTAAACAAACATACCATGTGACTGGCTCAATATAAGTTATTAGGGGGACAAAATGTGGGGGCAGGTATATATGGTATACCACACAAGCCTGGTTAAAAATATTGGGATATGATATTTTGGCCATACTGCCCAACCCTAACTCACACTCAGGTTACACAGATTCAGATTTAGGCAGACAACAACAAAAAAAGGTACACAAACACGGGCTGACTCCATTTAGTCGACCGGCCCATTGTGTGGTCGTAAGGATGTTTGTCCACGGAGATTTCTCTCGTCGAGCAGTCGCAAATCACAATGGTGCACAAAACACCGGTCTGATCTGCGCCTGTCTCAGTGGACTGATCCATTGCGGAGGCCATAGGGATGGTACAGTCCATCACTCGAAGACAGTGGTCACCAACCTTTTCTGAGTCAAGATCACATTCCAAGTTAAAAAAAAACAAGCCAAAATCTACCGCTCAGATAAAGTTTTTTTTAAACCCTAGAGAGGTTAAAGCATCAGACAAGCTCAGTGCATATAGTTGAAATTATTCAAACACATAGGGTGTGTCTATATATGAAAAAAAGACACGTTTTAAAGTTTTGACCAATCGGGCAGACGATTCTCGGTCGACCAATATATCCCCACCCCCCCGGGGACAGCCCTAACACACGCAGATATGTTTAAGAGCATTTCCCAGATTCTGTTTTTGCTATGTTCCCTGATGGCGCTTATTTCAAACATGTTTCTCTGGTTGGGCAGGATGTAATAATCACCAAACACACAGGTAAAACTACACAATGGAGTCTTAATCCAATAGTGTGTTCGTACAGGCCTCACTGACAGAAGCTCAACAGTCAAATCAGTCAAAGGTCTGCAGCAAGTTAGCTACCACTCCTAGCAACAACCGCCAAAAGCCTGCCAAGTATCATGCAAAGGAAATGCCAGGGAACAGGAAGGAGTGACATCCTCCTCTAATACAAACAAATGGAGACCTCAATGATAGCTCAATGCACACAAACAGAGACAACCACAGAGCCAGTCAGAGACAACCCGAGAGATACACACACACAAAGACACTAACACACACAGACTCTGTTGACTGACCTGTCAGGTGAGGGTTTGTAGCGTATGAAGGTCCCGCTGAGTACGGGGCCCCCCAGGGCCACCATGCCCCCCAGGCCAGAGGGGGAGGAGAAGCTGGCTGAGGGGTTCCTGTAGGGCAGCACTCTGTCGCCCCCCGCTGGCGACAGGCAGTAGTGGTTCTCAGGGAAACTCACTGGCCTGCAGAGGGGACAGCGGAGTTTAAAGTCAGTATATTAATAAAGCGTCATAGAGTATGAGTGCTGATCTATGATCAGTTTTAACTTTTAGATCATTATTTATATGGTTATATGGATAGAGAGGACCTGATCCTGATCCACCAAAAGTATGTGGACACCTGCTCTTAGAAAATCACATTCCCAAAATCATGAAGTTGGTCCCCCTTTTGCCGCTATAACAGCCTCCACTCTTCTGGGAAAGTTTTCCACTAAATGTTGGAACATTTCTGCAGGGACTTGCTTCCATTCAGCCACAAGAGCATTAGTGAGGTCAGGCACGGATGTTGGGCGATTAGGCCTGACTCGCAGTCGGCGTTCCAATTCATCCCAAAGGTGTTCGATGGGGTTGAGGTCAGGGCTCTGTGCATGCCAGTCAAGTTCTTCCACACCAATCTCGTCAAACCATTTCTGTATAGACCTAGTTCTGTGCACGGGGGCATTGACATGCTGAAACAGGAAAGGGCCTTCCCCAAACTGTTGCCACAAAGTTCGAAGCACATAATCGTCTCGAATGTCATTGTATGCTGTAGCGTTAAGATTTCCCTTCACTGGAACCAAGAGGCCTAGCCTGAACCATGAAAAACAGCCACAGACCATTATAACTTCTCCACCAAACTTTAGAGTTGGCACTATGCATTGGGGCAGTTAGTGTTCTGATGGCGTTTACCAAACCCAGATTTGTCCATCGAACTGCCACATGGTGAAGTGTGATTCATCACTCCAGAGAACGCAATTCCACTGAGTCCAATGGCGGCGAGCTTTACACCACTCCAGCTGACGCTGCGCATGGTGATCTTAGGCTTGTGTGCAGCTGCTCGGCCAAGGAAACAGTTATTGTGATGACGCTGCGGTCCTGTTCTGTGAGCCTGTGTGGCCTACCGCTTTTGCATTGATGCTCCTAGACGTTTCCACTTCACAATAACAGCACTTACAGTTGACCGGGGCAGCTCTAGCAGAGCAGAAATGTGACAAACTGACTTGTTGGAAAGGTGGCCTCCTATTACGGTGCCACGTTGAAAGTCACTGAGCTCTTCAGTTAGGCCCTTCTACTGACAATATTTGTCTATGGAGATTGCATGGCTGTGTGCCATGTTGCCGAATCCACTAATTTGAAGGGGCGTCCACATAGTTTTGTAAATATAGTGTATCTAAAAGTAGAATTGAGAAATATTTGATCAAGCTGGCATGTTTATGACATTTTGCCTTACCCAGGCCTCCTTAATTACTCCCTAAAGTTTAATCTAAGTGCTACAAAGCTAAATTCGGTGTCATACGAAGCTTTACTATGTCCACTGTATAGAGTACGAAATTGATTTAGAATAAAATGACATTTTTCAGTATATTGTTGAGCATAATATACTCTAAGGCAGGGCTCTAAATGTAGAAAAAAATAATGTATTGGTAGCACTGGTGCTCCCAACTTCAAAAAGTTAGGAGCACTAAATGAAATTTAGTAGCACTAGAAAATAGGATTTTTTAAAAACTGATTGAGAAACAGCCTATATTGGGCCTAGGTAGTGACCTAGAAACGAACATGTAACACTGTAATACAATAATGTATTATTAAAGATAAAATGTTGATACGAATACTTGTCATGAAAATGACAAAATCATTTGTGTGGAATATTAGGTTTCTATACCGAACAAAAATATAAAACGCAACATGTAAAGCGTTGGTCCCATGTTTCATGAGCTGAAATAAAACACCCCAGACATTTTCCATACGCACGAAAAGCTTATTTCTCAACCCCCCCAAAACAATGGCACAAATTTGTTTACATCCCTGTTAGTGAGAATTTCTCCTTTGCCAAGATAATCCATCCACCTGACAGGTGTAGCATAACAAGAAGCCGATTAAACAGCAAGCTCATTACACAGGTGCACCTTGTGCTAGGGACCCCCCCAAAAAGGCCACTAAAATATGTAGCTTTGTCACACAATGCCACAGATTTCTCAAGTTTTGAGGCAGCGTGCAACTGGCATGCTGACTGCTGGAATGTCCACCAGAGCTGTTTCCAGAGAATTGAATGTTAATTTCTCTACCATAAACTGCCTCTAATGTCATTTTAGAGATTCTGGCAGTACGTCCAACCGACACAATCGCAGACCACATGTAATCATGCCAGCCCAGGACCTCCACATCTGGCTTCTTCACCTGCGGGATCGTCTGAGACCAGCCAGCTAGACAGCTGATGAAACTTGGGGTTTGCACAACCGAAGAATTTCTGCACAAACCTGACTGGCGTTCGGCGTCCTAACTGACTTCAGTGGTCAAATTCTCACCTTCGACATGCTAGAGAAGTGTGCTCTTTATGGGTGAATCTCGGTTTCAACTGTACCAGGCAGAAGGCAGACAGCGTGCATGGAGTCGATTGTAGATATGATTGTGGACTACAGGAAAAATAGGGCCAAGCACGTCCCCATTGTCATCGATGGGGCTGCAGTGGAGCAGGTTGAGAGCTTCAAGTTCCTTGGTGTCCACATCACCAACAAGTCGAGGTCCAAGAGGCTTCTAAACAGCTTCTACCCCCAAGCCATTAGACTCCTGAACATCTAACCAAATGGCTACCCAGACTACTTGCACCCCCCCTCTTTTACACCACTGCTACTCTCTGTTGTTATCTATGCAGTCACTTTAATAACTCTACCTATATGTACATATTACCTCAACTAACTGGTGCCCCCGCACATTGACTCTGTACCGGTACCCCCCTGTATATAGTCTCGCTATTGTTATTTTACTGCTGCTCTTTAATTACTTGTTACTTTTATTTCTTATTCTTATTTATTTTTTTAGGGGCTCGTTTTTTTTAGGGGCTCGTAAGTAAGCAATTTCACTGTAATGTCTACACCTGTTGTATTCGGTGCATGTGACTAATACAATTTGATTTGATTTGTATGGGCGAACGGTTTGCTGATGTCAACATTCTGAACCGAGTGCCTCATGGGGGCGGTGGGATAATGTGATGGGCAGGCATAAGCTACGGACCTTGAAAACAATTGAATTTTATCGATGGCAATTTCAATGCAGAGAGATACCCTGACGAGATCCTGAGGCCCATTGTCATGCCATTCATCCGCTGCCATCTCCTTATGTTTCAGCATGATAATGCACGGCCCCATGTATTTCTTTCCTTCTTAATGCGTTTGAGCCAATCAGTTGTGTTGTGACAAGGTAGGGGTGGTATAGAGAAGAAAGCCATATTTGGTAAAATACCAAGTCCATATTATGGCAAGAACAGCTCAAATAAGCAAAGAGAAACGACAGTCCATCATTAGTTTAAGACATGGTCAGTCAAATTTCAAACTTTGAAAGTTTCAACAAGTGCAGTTGCAAAAACCATCAAGCGCTATGAGGAAACTGGCTCTTATGAGAACTGCCACAAGAAAGGAAAACCCAGAGTTACCTCTGCTGCAGAGGATAAGTTCATTAGTTACCAGCCTCAGAAATTGCAGCCCAAATAAATGCTTCACAGAGTTCAAGTAAAAGACACATCTCAAAATCAACTGTTCAGATGAGACTGTGTGAATCAGGCCTTCATGGTTGCTGCAAAGAAACCACTACTAAAGGACACCAATAACAAGAGACTTGCTTCGGCCAAGAAGCAATGGACATTAGACAGGTGGAAATCTGACCTTTGGTCTGACGAGTCCAAATTTGGAGATTTTTGGATCCAACTGCCGTGTCTTTGTGAGACGCAGAGTAGGTGAACAGATGATCTCAGCATATGTGGTTCCCACCGTGAAGCATGGAGGAGGAGGTGTGATGGTGCTTTGCTGGTGACAATGTCTGTGATTTATTTAGAATTCAAGGCACACTTAACCAGCATGGCTACCACAGCGATACACCATCCCATCTGGTTTAAGCTTAGTGGGACTATTATTTGTGGACAATGACCCAACACACCTCCAGGCAGTGTAAGGGTTATTTGACCAAGGAGGAGAGTGATTGAGTGCTGCATCAGATGACCTGGCCTCCCCAATCCTCCGACCTCAACCCAATTGAGATGGTTTGGGATGAGTTGGACCGCAGAGTGAAGGAAAAGAAGCCAACAAGTGCTCAGCATATGTAAGAACTCCTTCAAGATTGCATTCCAGATGAAACTGGTTGAGAGAATGCCAAAGCTGTCATCACAGCTACTTTGAAGAATCTAAAATAAAATATATTTTTTTTGAATGAGTAGGTGTGTCCAAACTTTTGACTGGTACTGTATATATTGTTGTAAAGAAAATATATTACAGAGCAAGCGGTAAAGCTTCATAGGACACATTTTTCCCTGTAGCACCTACAGATGAAACATTACGGAGTCTTAAAGGAATATCATAAAAATGCCATCTTTGATCAATTATTTCTCAATTATGCCAAATTATTAGTTACAAATGTAAAATATATGTAAACAATTCTTCCCCAAAAATAACCATGCTATGGGTTCCATTTGGTACAAATCTCCAAAATCATGGTATTTTTTATCCTGGTTTCGTGTGAAATCACTTATATGTTCTCCACCTACAGCGATGCTTTACGTTTTTTTTTATAAGGATAACCTCAATGTCAGAGCATTTATGAGAATCACACCAGGCCATGAGCATAGGACAACCTCCTCAAGACACTGACGCAAACAAAGGCAATGACACCAGTGTCTACGCACAAGGCAAACAAATCACACACACACACACACGTCAGTGTCGCACCTCTTGTTGGAGAGGTGCTGGGGCTCCCTGTATGGGACGGGCATGACCATGGCCTTGTGTGAGCGGGGTTGGGGTGGTGGGGGGCCCATAGGGGTCCAGCGCTGAGGGGTGGGGGCGCTGTGCAGGCCAGGAGGGCCGGCAGTGCTGTCCCAGCGCCAATCGGGGGGGCGAGGGGAGGGCCGGTACCCTGCTGCCAGGCTCAGGCTCTGGCTTCTGCTCCATTGTCTTCATCTCATACTCCTCTGTGCAGCCCCTACAGACAGAGAGGGGGAATGGAGAGTCAGTGGTACTGCAAGGCTACACCGTTCACACAGATTACACACAAACACCAGACAACAACTAGAAATGTCATAGCTGCTTACAACATGTCAGTGGCTACGCACACACACACCACACACACGCACGCGCAACCACGACCGCACGCCGTCTCCGTCAGCATATTCCCTTTAGCATCCTCCTCCAACAGCACACACACACACATACACACACAAGCACTAATGAGCTTCTTCAGGACTCCATCAGGACTCCATCCCCTACTGTAAGGCCCCGGGTCAAGTGTGTGCGTCTCTACGAGCGTACGTACAGATAGAAGCCATGACCTGACCTCTCAGTCAGCCAGTTGTCGCTGGACAGAAGCACGGTAAGATAAACCGCTAATCTCATGAAGATTCTCTCGGTCAGCCTTTTATTCCTGTGTATGTGGCCTAGATGGGTCACCGTGCATCGAGTTTATACACGCGCAAGGCGTGTGGAAACGGTCGTTGTAGGCTAGACCACTCCAGTTAAACACTTTTATTAGTGCGATAACGGGCTTTTCTTCAACTTCTCCTAAACAGTCACGATCTGGACATTATGAGTCACTGCACTACCAATAATACAATGAAGTGCACATTAATTTTTTGGGGGAATATTTAAAGGAACACCCTCAATTACGTAATATCAGTTTCAGTGGGGTGTTCGTCTCCTTTTCGACTCAAGAGAGAGCGATATAGATCCCTCTTTAACCCGGAACGGCGCGACAGGTTAAAGAGGCACCACACCGCCACAGACATCGTACATCGCTGCAACGGGGAGGGGGGTGAGGGGGAGGTCAGAGGAGGGACAGACGAGGGAAAATATAGAGGAGGAGAGGACGGCGGGGGAAGGGAAGAGAGGAGAAAAGAAAGAAAAAAAGAAGGCAGGTAAAGAGCAGGGAAGAAATGGACAGGATACATGAACAAATTAGAGGACATGGAAAAGGAGGGAAAGGGAGGAGAAGTGGAGAAAGGGACAGAAAATATGAATATAGCCTAGGTAGCGGACAAGAAGAGGAGAAGAGCTGAACAGGGGCAGATTGTCCTGTCCGTGTCTCTGTGTGTGATCTCTCCCCTATTATTTGACCTGGGTTAAGCTCAATCACACGGGCCTGGCCACACTAAGCCCAAGACTGCTTCAGAAAACAACACACACACATACCACTACTACTACTACCGCTGCAGGCTAAAGTAAACAGAGCACACACACAGAGGGGACATCGCAACATCACATGCACGGTCTGTATGAAAGATACCAGGAGACACTGTGTGGGTAGAATGATGGGCATATGGTGGTCTCTCGATCAGTCTCAAACACATACCAGTGAGTGTACTAACCAACCTTGTAAGGGGAAAAAAACTTGATCCCACACAAATATAACTGCCAATGTCAAGTCACGAAACAACCCTCACACACACACACACACGATAAGAACACGTACGGTGCACACACACCAGAGCACCAACCTTAGAGACAGAAAACACCGGTGCCCACTTCCAGAGACCGCTCCATCGCAATGGCCGGCCTGACAGCTGGAGCTCTCTCTCTCTCACACACACATTCCGCGAGCAAACACACACCCTCTCTCGCTACTGCATCTCTATATCGCTCTCCTGTCCACAGCGCACACCGGGAGGGGAGAGAAAGAGGAAGAAGTGAAGGCAGTTCTCTTTTCTCTCTCCCACCCACTTGGTTTCTCCCACCTGAGAGGTGTTCAGACACGTCTTCCCATCCAAGCTCCTCTACGCCGCTGCCCTACTGTACACACACTGCCTCTCTCTCCCTCCTCATTCAAACAGAGCACGCGGTTTTCATTCATCGCCTCTATTTATTTATTTATTTCCCCGCAGATTCCAGGCCTTAATCTCATGCAATCTGTTTTCCTGGCACACTATAGAAAACGAGCATGATAGAGAGAGGGGGGGAGTGGTAGAGAGAGATGGGGGTGAGGTGAAAAAGAGAGGGTGGAACAGAAAGAGTGAAATACAAGACTAATTATGTAGTGTGTGTAGAGGAGTGAGCGTGTGTGTGTGTGTGTGTGTGTGTGTGTGTGTGTGTGTGTGCGTGTATCAAATGGGTTTAAGTCATGCAATTAAACTGCCTTAAGCATTAAAGAAGTCCAACCACTGTGCCATCACACAGCCCCGGCAGCACAATTACTGTATTTAGCAAACCCCAACTCAATCAAGAACAGACATCCTGCTCCATGTGACCCTGACTACGGAGCAGCACACTCGGGGGGGGGGGTCCAAAATGGCACCCTATTCTCTATATAGTGCACCACTTTTAACCAGAGCCCTATGGGCCCTATTTGAACGTATTTGCACTGAATAGGGGAAAGGGTGCCATTCGGGACACACCCAAGCTGGGCTATATATCGAGTAGAGACTAGTCCCACTGTGTGTAGTCAGTGCGTATTCATCTCAGTAACATTCAACCCCACACTATTTAATAGAGCCTCATTATCCCACTGTACTCAAGGCTCATACTCAGATGAAAGGTAGAGAGGAACGGAGCCAACAAAAAAAAGAGATGGGGGAAGGGGAGATAGCAAGAGAGATAAAGAGTGAGAGGCACGTGAAAAACACAGGCATTACAGGCAGACAGCGAGAAGGGGAATAAGAAAGCTTGAAAGGAAATTGTATACGGCTGTCAGGCCGGCCATATCTCTCTCAGAATGACCTTCTTGATCCAAATCAGTCAGGTTTCAAGACTAGTCATTCAACTGAGACTGCTCTTCTCTGTATCACGGAGGCGCTCCGCACTGCTAAAGCTAACTCTCTCCTCTGCTCTCATCCTTCTAGACCTATCGGCTGCCTTCGATACTGTGAACCATCAGATCCTCCTCTCCACCCTCTCCGAGTTGGGCATCTCCGGCGCGGCCCATGCTTGGATTGCGTCCTACCTGACAGGTCGCTCCTACCAGGTGGCGTGGCGAGAATCTGTCTCCTCACCACGCGCTCTCACCACTGGTGTCCCCCAGGGCTCTGTTCTAGGCCCTCTCCTATTCTCGCTATACACCAAGTCACTTGGCTCTGTCATAACCTCACATGGTCTCTCCTATCATTGCTATGCAGACGACACACAATTAATCTTCTCCTTTCCCCCCTCTGATGACCAGGTGGCGAATCGCATCTCTGCATGTCTGGCAGACATATCAGTGTGGATGACGGATCACCACCTCAAGCTGAACCTCGGCAAGACGGAGCTGCTCTTCCTCCCGGGGAAGGACTGCCCGTTCCATGATCTCGCCATCACGGTTGACAACTCCATCGTGTCCTCCTCCCAGAGCGCTAAGAACCTTGGCGTGATCCTGGACAACACCCTGTCGTTCTCAACTAACATCAAGGCGGTGGCCCGTTCCTGTAGGTTCATGCTCTACAACATCCGCAGAGTACGACCCTGCCTCACACAGGAAGCGGCGCAGGTCCTAATCCAGGCACTTGTCATCTCCCGTCTGGATTACTGCAACTCGCTGTTGGCTGGGCTCCCTGCCTGTGCCATTAAACCCCTACAACTCATCCAGAACGCCGCAGCCCGTCTGGTGTTCAACCTTCCCAAGTTCTCTCACGTCACCCCGCTCCTCCGCTCTCTCCACTGGCTTCCAGTTGAAGCTCGCATCCGCTACAAGACCATGGTGCTTGCCTACGGAGCTGTGAGGGAACGGCACCTCAGTACCTCCAGGCTCTGATCAGGCCCTACACCCAAACAAGGGCACTGCGTTCATCCACCTCTGGCCTGCTCGCCTCCCTACCACTGAGGAAGTACAGTTCCCGCTCAGCCCAGTCAAAACTGTTCGCTGCTCTGGCCCCCCAATGGTGGAACAAACTCCCTCACGACGCCAGGACAGCGGAGTCAATCACCACCTTCCGGAGACACCTGAAACCCCACCTCTTTAAGGAATACCTAGGATAGGGTAAAGTAATCCTTCTCACCCCCCTTAAAAGACTTAGATGCACTATTGTAAAGTGGCTGTTCCACTGGATGTCATAAGGTGAAAGCACCAATTTGTAAATCGCTCTGGATAAGAGCGTCTGCTAAATGACTTAAATGTAAATGTAAATGTACTCATTCCATTGATTGTTACTTCGTTCTATCCATCTCTTTCTTTCCCTCTCCTCTTTCACCACGTCCAGGAATTCACACATGTTCAGACCATGTGCCTCTCGCCTCTCTTTCACACACTCCCACTCAAAACTCTCCACAGAACAGAGACGTCTGGCCAGCATATCTCAGCTCTGTTGGTGTTGCTGTGTGTTGTGACTCTTCTCTCTCTGTAACACATCCTTCGGAGGCAGGATGATGCTTTGACACAAACACATTCATATTCACACACAGATACTCAAAACGCGCACACACACTCAAACACATGGGCACAAACACACTGACCTGCGGGGCCCTCCCTCCTCGTAGGGCGGTATGATCACCACTTTAACGGTGACCGACGTCCTCAGTAGGTCGATCATCTGCTCGTGTGTCAGGGTTACCGCGGCAACCTTGCAGATCTCCACCAACCGGCTGCCCTGCCTCAGCCCCGCCTGCCAGGCAAAGCCGTACTCCTCCACCTGAAGCAGAAAAAAAAAAAAAAATGAAAATAAATAAATATATAAATATATATGTAATATAAATTCACAATGAATTTTTATGGATTTGACATGACTTCACAGAAATATATTTTTTGAAGGAATGGAAAAGTACCTCGGCCACGGTGCCATCCAGCCTGACGTGGAACCCCAGCTGTCCCAGGCCGTTCCTCCTCAGAGTCATATCCACCGTCTCACAGCCCACCGTCAGCGCCTGGGGAGAGAGGGAGGGAGGAGAGCCTAGGAGCTTTAAGCAAATAAAAAGGCTTCACAAAGACTGGTGGTTTTAAATGCATCATTAAATACATAATCACACAAAACAGCCAAACATGGATTTTTGTTTCAGAACCAGTTTTGAACCGCCCCTTGGCAAGAATCACAGTCACCTTAGCCTGGGTGTCTGTTTGTCTGCTTTAGCAAACTCTTAATTGTCTTACGCAACAATGTAGGGAAGTGGTACCCAGGCTATTTCTTCTAGAAAAAAAATCCAGTTGAACTCTTCCCTAGCCCAGTGCCTCTTACACCACCATACATGTGGTAAACCTTCCCCTGCTCTATGACCTCTGCCCGCTCACCTTTAACCTCTGCACCACCTCCCTGATGTCCTGAGCAAAGCCCTCGGGGACTCGAACGGCGATGTGGTCTCCTCTCCCGTAGAAGATCTTCAGCGCCAGCCTCTCCGGTGTCCAGCCGATCACGTCGACGCAGAAGCAGTTGAACACCACTTCCTTGGTGTTGCAGTCTGCCAGGAGGATGTACTCTGCCGACACGCCCAGAGCGCAGGAGATCTCCGTCCCGCCGCCACTGAAGTCCTGGGCCAGCACCCTCCACGCCACCGCCCCGGCCGCTCCCAACTCGGCCCCCTCCCTCGCCCGCGCCCGCTCTCTCTTCTTCGACGCCAGCGAGATGAGGTTGTTGAGTTTGCCCGCAGAGTCGAGCGGCGTACTGCTCACACAGTTCTCGGCTAAGTCTCTGAGGTACTCCTGTCGCGTGCGCGTGGCCATGGTGTGGAACTTCTCGGACTTGTGCGCGGCGCTCTCTGCATTGATCACCTTGGCCAAGAGGAAGTTGCGGAAGGCTTCAGGGTCACGGAATGTCACCCCGCTGGGGATGGGCGGGCCGAAGGGAGGCACATCCTTCATGCGCGTCACAGCCACACTGAGGAGAGAGGAGTAAAAAAATTTTTTTTTTTTTAAAACATCAACAAACCCACCAATAACAGCAGCATAATGAATGCCATGGTGAGAGTTGGTGTGTCCCCCCCCCTACCTGTAGCAAGTGCCGTCGGAGCAGGGGTTGTGCACGCGGACGATGACGAACACGTGCTGGAAGTGGGAGCGGATATTCTGAGGGGTGAAGGGCAGCGCTCCCGGCTCCTGGAAGATTATTGTGACGATGTCGTTCCCTATGTGCCTCTTCCTCAGGAGCTGAGGGAGAAAAAGGAGGGGGGGGGTGAGAAGGAGCAAAAAGGAACGTGTGAAAGAGGGAGACAGAAAGGAGTGCGAGCGAGGGTGGAAGGTAAGCACACAGAGTTGGCAGAGGGAGAGACAGACCGAAGCAGAAGGAGGGAGGAGAGTGAGCGGGGGAGACAGAACAAGTACAAATGAACACGAGTGAGCCAGAATTTGCACTATGAGCTCACTTGACTCACTATCGCACCATTATATTGTTAGGGAATATAAGGTAGCTTCAGTTTGACAGGGGTTTCATCCTCCAGGGTAAGGAGCTTTTTTCAGGAGTTTTTTATTTTTAATTAACCATGTGACCTGATTAGGAAAAACAGGTCCCATCAAAACCCTAAAATTAATCACTGTCAATACCTTATAGGGTCCAGAGTTTTCCTAGTTAGGTTAACATATAAGGAAAAACTCCAGGCCCCAGAAGGAAAGTCAGTGTGCAGTTGTCAGGTATCGTCAGGTATGTGGATGATCAGGGCTTTATTCAGGAACATTTCTTGGGCTACTTTGATGTGTTAAGTGGACGAGATACAGTCTGTTTGACTTGATGAATTTTGAGATGTCTGAGTTTAAGTTCATAGAGAAACTCGTTGTCCAAACCTACGATGGTGCAGCTGTAATGGAATGTTTCTGCTATTTGTATTTACAGCCAAGTCCCCTCTTGTTCCCTGAGTAAGAGGTGATGACTACTCCACTCCACTACCATTGTCAACTTTCTCCTGACATGAACTGAAGCCACGTCTCATGTGTCCGCTCATCCACTGTTACATTTAATGTTTCCTCTCCAAGTACTCTGAGTCCCCCTATCAATTTTCTCCCATTACTGTATGTAGAGTCAATCACAAAGACAATCACAATACACATCATTGATTTTACTCCTTGCTTGGACTAACTCATTCTTAGATCGTTTGTCTAATTGTGTAGTGTGATTGTTTTTAGTCTTCCCAGTCAAATCCTGTCCAGCACTGGTCAAGCCTCTGAACACCTCAACTCATGCCTCATACCCTCATTCAATCCCTGCTGTGATCCCTTTCCAACACAGTGTAAGTAGCCCTCTCATTCCCCATAACATTGTACAACAAATGTATTTATTAAATGCTTTAGGTTCAAATAATTAGTCTTTGACGATTTTTGAAAAACACTGTCGTCTCCATGCGTTCCGCGCCTATACCGTGGGTCTCCCATCCTCCTCCATTTTTCAGGTCACCAGCCTCCACTGGTGTGAATGTCAGTCACACAGTGACAGAATCCATCCTGTGTCTATTTGCGGTGTAGCAGTGTGAAAGTGTCAATTATATAAGACAGCATAAAGCTCACACACACACACACACACACACACACACAAAGAAGCTCTGTATGCCTGAGACACACGTTCTGGGGCTGGACAACTGTCAGGGGCCCCTGGGGTCCGGATGTACTGGAGATCCTCCTCTCCTCTCTAGGCCCTTGCCCTTAGTCACATTCACCTCTTCTCTTGCTCTCTTTTTGACTCTCCTCCTCTCTCTGGCACATAACATGACTCTTTATTGACTACCTGACTCTCTAACATGTCTCTTCCCTCTCCTCTCTGAGTGAGGGTTTATTGGTGATCAACACTGACACCTAGAGGTTGCACGGCAGAAGTAAAACATGTTGCTGCTGTTGCCTTTGCGCCCCTGGATGGAGTAAGTGTGCTGAATATTAATCTATTCTCCGGCATTGTACCATTTACACACCCACACGCCTATAAAAGTAGTTCAGTCAGGCACACATATAGCGTAACCACCGAGTTTCTGTACCCAGAGGCGCAACGGCGCGATACTTCTGGGAATGCGTCTGGAAGCCGACTTAACAGACCAGGGTTTGGCAGACAATGGGAGGAAGTCGTCCTTAGTTGTTCATTTTCTCGAATTCTAAAGGCAAAACCTAGATTTGAGCAAATATCTTAAGTAGCTGGACCTGTCATTACTACAACCTTGTGAAACTGACAGGTATGATTTTCTTTTAATATCGAAGGAGTGACTTTAATTTGACAGCCTGCACATGCGTAATTCGGCAAGGCATTTAGTCAGCAACCAGTCCGTGTTGCCCAGCCCCAAAACATCACTGCTCTAGAGGAGATCTGCATGGAGGAATGGGCCAAAATACCAGCAACAGTGTGTGAAAACCTTGTGAAGACTTACAGAAAACGTTTGACTTCTGTCATTGCCAACAAAGGGTATAAGATAAACTTTTGGTATTGACCAAATACTTATTTTCCACCATAATTTGCAAATACATTCATTAAAAATCCTACAATGTGATTTTCTGGATTTTTTTCTCTCACATTTTGTCTGTCATAGTTGAAGTGTACCTATGATGAAAATTACAGGCCTCTCTCATATTTTTGAGTGGGAGAACTTGCACAATTGGTGGCTGACTAAATACTTTTTTGCCCCACTGTAGCTGAAACTGAGTTTTCATAACCTTCCAATTCACATACAGTGCATTCCAAAGTATTCAGACACCTTGACTGACAAAAATGTTGCTGTTAGCAATAGTTAGCATGTTTTAGCAACTATTAGAATGTATCCACTACACAGTGGGGCAAAAAAGTATATATATTAAGTGCTCAGTGACTTTCAACGTGGCACCGTCATAGGATGCCACCTTTCCAACAAGTTAGGTTTGTCAAATTTCTGCCCTGCTAGAGCTTCCGCGGTCAACTGTAAGTGCTGTTATTGTGAGGTGGAAACATCTAATAGGAACAACGGCTCAGCCGCAAAGTGGTAGGCCACACAAGCTCACAGAACTGGACCGCTGAGTGCTGAAGCGTGTAAAAATCACCTGTCATCGGTTGCAAAACTCAATTTAGAGTTCAAAACTGCCCCTGGAAGCAACATCAGCACAAAACCTGTTCGTCTGGAGCTTCATGAAATGGGTTTCCATGGCCGAGCAGCTGCACACGAGACTTAGATTATTATGAGCAATGCCAAGCGTCGGCTGGAGTTGTGTAAAGCTCGCCGCCATTGGACTCTGGAGCAGTGGAAACGTGTCCTCTGGAGTGATGCCAGAACACGACCTGCCCGAATGCATAGTGCCAACTGTAAAGTTTGGTGGATGAAGAATAATGGAATGGGGCTGCTTTTCATGGTTCGGGCTAGGCCCCTTAGTTCCAGTGAAGGGAAATCTTAATGCTACAGCATACAATGACATTCTAGACAATTCTGTGCTTCCAACTTTGTGGCAACAGTTTGGGGAAGCACCTTTCCTTGTTTCAGCAATGCCCCAATGCACAAATTGAGGTCCATACAGAAATGATTTGTCTAGGTCAGTGTGGAAGAACTTGACTGGCCTGCACAGAGCCCTGACCTCAACCCCATCGAACACTTTTGGGATGAATTGGAACGCCGACTGCGAGCCAGACCTGAATCGCCCAACATCAGTGCCCGACCTCACTAATGCTCTTGTGGCTGAATGGAAGCTCGTCCCAGCAGCAACGTTCCAACATCTAGTGGAATGCCTTCCCAGAACAGTGGAGGCTGGTATAACAGCAAAGGGGGAGGACCAACTCCATATTAATACCATGCAGGTGTCCACATACTTTTGGCCATGTGGTGTATGTGCTAGCAACAGTTACTGTACAGTTGGCATGTATTTAATGAACATAGATACCGTTAGCAGCACATTACAAATATAAGTACACTCGTGGGGTTTATATGACCTTGTACATTCACCCACATTAAGTTCTCATGCAAACACTTGGGCATACACGCGCACACAAGAAATGCCGAGCTTAACAACCGATGCACAGTTTCACTCGCACACACCGTTACCACAACGCCCTGAGGGATATGTCGGAAGGCAGCTCTATTTAGAGCAGAAAGGGAAACCTAGAGCCCGAGCCCCACCCAGCTTCGATCCAGTTATAAGAGAGAGAGAGAAAGAGAGAGGACTGAAAAGGCCATTCAAAAAGGGAACAAAGACTCCAGGAAAAACACCACAGACACAGAATTGAAGAGGAACGCCAGTCTAAAAGAGAGGGAGAGAAGTTCTATTTCACGAGCAGCCGCAATTGTCCATGTCCGAGCCAAACAAACTATAGAACAGAGCTGTAACAAAACCACATTACACAAACACAAGACAGTTTATAACCCTTCCTGTCTCTGTCCGCCATGTGTCTTCTGAATCTGAGCTATGACACTCAACGGTGACACTTGGACGGACGTCCAAAGGATTAGTGAGACTTTGACAATGGCCACGCCACCCTGAGTACCCTTTGGGTCATCTGGAAGAGTGCCTGACCCCTGTAACTACACCTGTGGGATTGACCAGACAACAATACTAGATAGAAGGGGAGTTAAAGGTGTTTGGGGTGGGCTGTGGTAGACCATGGTGTGTGTGTGTGTGTGTTGGTCTCACCTGCTGTGGGTTGTTGGGCATGTAGGGCAGCATGGTGGACACGTGGAACATGACCTCATAGCCCTGGTAGGTGGTGTACAGGGAGTGGGTTCCCGTCGAGTCAGCTGGGGGAAACCGAGAGAGAGAGAGAGCAACACACACAAACATACGCACAAGCAAACACACGGTCAACTTTCCGTTATCCTGTCCCAGTTCAGCACCAGGGCATGAACTCAACAAATAAAGGAACACCACATCAACAAAAAAAACACAGTCTGTCGAGACTCTTTCTAAAAGGTTGACTTCACAGGCTGTGACGCAGCAACAGTGTTTTTATATCCATGAGCCATTTGACAGGAATCACTCATTTTACTCAGTGTTCACACCTGGGCCTTAAGTTCCATCATTACATGATTGCAAAAACTACATTTAACCATTAGGAAGGCATGCAGAAAAAAAGTGATGACATTGGGCACGCACATTCGCCTGCACACACACCCTACTACGCACCCCCCCACACACACAAACAAGACACAAACACCAACGAACACAAACACAAACACCCTACCCTCCCACACACACAGACACGTACTCTTAGTGTCCAGCTGGGCGGCGTAGTTGGTGAAGCCTCGGAGGAACACCTGCTCCCCTAGCAGGTCCATGAAGGCAGAGAAGGCGGGCGTGGCCTCTTCGTTGTTATACATCTCCTCTTCGGTGCTCTGCCCTGCCCGACACAGCAGCACTCCCACCTTGTGCTTCTGACTCAGCTACACCGGAGAAGAAACAAATATTAGGCCGCATTCACACGCGGCTGCCGCTCCCCTGGCTCAAACAGAGACACACCTATCTGGCGTTTATGACTGTAGCTATAGGAGGTGATATCAGAGGTGATAAAAAGACACAGAGATGTCACTTAACTCGTGCCTTGAGACCATGGCCCGCCGACTCACCCCCTGTTCGTCCAGTTTGAGGAGCTGCTCGGTGACCTTGGGCGTGCTGAGAGCCAGGCGCAGGCAGGACACACTGAGCTCCGGGACCACCTGCTCCAGCACTTCCTTCAGGGGGAGACCCCGCACCGTGCCGTGCCTCCCCGTGGAGGCCACCGCATCCTCCAGGATGGACCCCCGCAACGTCACCAGCACACACACACACACACACACACACACACACACACACACACACACACACGAGGACATGGGAGTGATAGAGATGTGAAACACACGCAAAAAGGTAAGATGAGACATACTTTATTGTCCATTCACTTGCAGAGAACTTGCTCACATCTATGTCTCTGGAAGCTGTTTTGAGACATTGAGAAAAAGGACAAATGTCTTCAGTAGATGAATATCTGCAATCTTTAAAAGCTTCTTACTGCCATGCACCTGAGTGAACCCTACAGGGGAGACCGGTACTCAGGGTGTTTCCAGACAGCGGGGCCATAATAATCTCAGGTGCTGAGAGCTGTATTTTATTCAATGTATTCAGAGAGACCACGGCACCGTGCTTCATTAAAACTGCAACACACTGCCGAGGAGCTGGAGGGGACGAGAGAGTGCTTCACCTTAAAAGAAACCCCTAAATAGTGCAGGTTAAATTCCACCTATTCAGATGACCTTCTGGCACAACACAGAGCTACTCGAGTCGTTTATCAGATGCTGAGCCAATAGTTGCCAATAACCTGTCGTCGAACTATTCATATCGTGTTTCCCCCGGTGACCTTTAACCTCTGACAATTGTCTCCAACCCAATCTCTCCCCCTGGGAGGCAGGATTGGGAACCCTTACGTTGGTGTCCAGTAGTTGCTGACTGCACCAACCTGGGGCATCTGTAGGGTGTGTGTAACAATGTGTTTGAGTGCACGTGGACGAGCGCAATTGAGTGTGCATCGTGTGGTTATAGCATGCTGTGTCAGCGTCGTTCAAACTTCAATGAGTGAGGGAAGGGGGGGGGGGGGGTGAGCTGTCTGTCTGTCTGTCTGTCTGTCTGTGTGTGTGTCTGTGTGTGGGAACCAAGGACAGGCCTGAGTGGAGCGTCTGTGTGAGCTAATCTCTGTAGACACAGGCGGCGGAGCGGCCCATTGTTCCATAGGGACTAAGTCGAGGAGGCCAGGCAGCCATGTAATCCAGCTAAAAACAACAGGGAGGGCAGCAGCTAGCCAGAGGGGCACAGTCACTCACTGGACACTATTGGAAAGTACTATTAAGATGGCTATTTGCGCAGTGGTCAGTCAATCAGTCTCTGAGTATTCAGACCCCTTGACTTTTTCCACATTTTGTTACGTTACAGCCTTATTCTAAAATGGAGCGAATTATCCCCCCCCCATCAATCTACACACAATACCTCATAATGACAAAGCAAAAAACGGAAGCGTGGGGGGACATATCACATTTACGTAAATATTCAGACCCTTTACTCAAGTACTTTGTTGAAGCACCTTTGGCAGCACCTTTCAAGTTCGGTACAAGTTTGGGCTCTGGCTGGGCCACTCAAGGACATTCAGAGACTTGTCCCGAAGCCACTCCTGCATTGTCTTGGCTGTGTGCTTACGGTCGTTGTCCTGTTGGAAGGTGAACCTTCGCCCCAGTCGGAGGTCCTGAGTGCTCTGGAGCAGGTTTTCATCAAGGATCTCTGTACTTTGCTTCGTTCATCTTTCCCTCGATCCGGACTAGTCTCCTAGTCTCTGCCACTGAAAAATCCCCACAGCATGATGCTGCCACCACCATGCTTCACCGTAGGGATGGTGCCAGGTCTCCTTCAGTCATGACGCTTGGCATTCAGGCCAAAGAGATCAATCTTAGTTTCATCAGACCAGAGAATCTTGTTTCTCATGGTCTGGGAGTCCTTTAGGTGCCTTTTGGCAAGTGGGCTGTCATGTGGCTTTTACTGAGGAGTGGCTTCCGTCTGGCCACTCTACCTTCAAAGGCCTGATTGGTGGAGTGCCGCAGAGATGGTTGTCCTTCTGGAAACAGGATGCAACCGGAGCTCAATTTCGAGTCTCATAGCAAAGAGTCTGAATACTTAAGTAAATAAGGTACGTTTTCGCTTTGTCATTATGGGCTATTGTGTGTAGATTGAGTATAAGGCTGTAACGTACATTTTTTGTGGAAAAAGTCAAGGGGTCTGAATGCATTGCACAAGAAACATCCCGAGAGAACTTGAGTGTGCAGGAAAGGTAGTGCCAGGTACATGTACACTCTTAGAGTGCCCTAAAAATAGTGGCCTGGATTGTTTATGGGCTTTTCCACATGAATATTTCAGTGCCTCCGGTGGTGCCCTGGTTTGTTAATGGGAGATCCCCGCACACTGGGGCACCCGTTTTTCAAAACCCTGTCCAAGGAGAAAGTGTCCACACTTGGTGTTTATAATCTACTAAAGAGGACTTTGGTAATGCTAGATGGCCAATCATAGAGAATGCCCTGTCCCAGGCCTGGAGGGGTGGTGATCCAATCTGAGTACATCTTTGCTTGCCTGGCTACCCAGACTCATTGCTCCGGCCAAACACTACGCCACATGTACGGACGTTAGTTTCTTCTCCGCAATGAGTCTGGATCTGAGGACCTCCCCAACCCTTTACCGAATGCGAACACATTCGGGCCGTCTGATTGGTCCAGAAACCAATGGGTTGGGCCAGAGTTAGAACACACGTGGGTAAAGTGGCGGTTTGAAAATGTGTCATTGGCTTTGATACTCTGATCAGGTAGAGACGATCTAAATCGCTGATGACTTTGTTTTGTCCAACGCACCTCTTCACCACAACTGACTTCAACGATGGCCGTCTCAGACTAAAGCATGAAGCGATCCACAGCGCAACAGAAAGAAGGAGTTGTCCGGCTACATCTTTGCTTCGAATGAAGAGGTTTGACCGATCACTAGCTGGGGTATGAGTGGAGAGAGGCCTACCAGTGGACCGGGGCCGGGCCCGGGGCAGCGTTTGGGCTTAGCTGTTCTGAGCAGGGCCTGGTCAGGTGGAAATTTCCACTGGCAGAGAATGGAGGGATTGGAGAGAGGAGGGGAGGCAAGAGTGCGAGGGGAAGGTGTGAAGGGAGAGGGTAGTGTGGGGTGGAGCCAGGATGAGCCGTGGTGACTCGCTGAGGTCCAGTCCAGGCATAAATAACAGCGTCCAAAAAACGCACACTCCCACACTGTGTCTCAAGCACACTCTGCCTACTCAAACGACACACACATTTGGCAGCGTCAGTATTCAGCCTACTCGGTGTTCCATCTAGCTGTGTGTAGGCAGACAGTGGGAGGCGGGGGTTGGGTGTTAGTACCTCACTGGTTCTGGCGATGACGCGGTACTGGTACTGGTCCTTCAGGTCTTTAGTGTCGTCCAGTTTCTCCCTGCGGATACTCACAGCCACCGGACCCAGCTTGTCGTCCGTGCCAAAGTAGTTTGAGTGCTCTGCAGTGACACACAGGGAGAGAGTGTGTTCACAACATGTCTGGACATGCCTTTGGTACTGTTGAACACCGTGTATTGATCATTGCAATAACAGCCTTTGGACATGGAAAAATGGAGGAGGGAAAGTAGGGGGGGTTGAGTGAAAGGAGATGGAGAGAGAGAGAGAGAACAGGCTCAGAGCGGAGGAGGGAAAGAGAAGAGACTGAAGGGTAGAGTGTCAGAACAGTGCTTGCCGTGCTTGTATGTGGTTTCAATCCATTTTCAATTACACATTGAATTAAAATCAGGTCATCAAGGAACCTGAGGACATTGATTAGAGCTACAAATGACAAACAAAGACTGTACAGCTGAGCCTGTGGTGTGGTGGCATGGCTTGCTCGGAACAGATTCCACTTTTTCCAGATGGCACATGCTTTAGTAACCTTCAGATAGGTAGAGTAGATAATACAATAATAATAATATACAAATGACTAAATTCAATTATATTTGCTCTTCAATCCACAACAACACAAACCGCTTGCTTTGACGTACTAGCCTTATTGCTCTGCGCGATATAGGCCTCGTAGCCAGACATGTTGGTTTCATAAACAGATCGCTCCACATGATATTTTATTACAACTGTGTGACGAATGAGTAGCCTGTCTGCTTATCTACAGTTTGATGAATTTGATGAATATAAGTGGAAATCTCCGATAAGACACATTCCTAAAGTAAAAAGGCTATAAACATATCCGTATGATTCATTAACGGCGTACTCCTCAAACGGAGAGCGAATTCTCCCATTTGTGAGAGGAGGAGGAGGAAACCCATGGAAGGATCTAGTTGTCAACTAGTTTGCATAATTGAAGAGGCTCAGCCATGTTTAGCATTCTCGCTTTGTCCTGCAGTACAAACGTCAGCTTTTTGACATGCATGCAGGGTAGTACAGTTACAACACCGGAGTGGTCTCATGTTCCACACAGCGTTCTGTCTCTAATTAGGCTCTTAGCAGACGATTATGTCCTCGGGGGGGCAGCCATCTATTTTTCCAGGGTCTTAGAGAGGCAATGCTTGGAGCACTCGCGCGCGCACTCTCTCTCTCTCTCACACACACACACACACACACACACACACACACACACACACACACACACACACACACACACACACACACACACACACACACACACACACACCTCTATGATCAGGGGCATTTTAATAGGAAGAGACAACCAGTGTCAGGATTCATGTGCTGAGGCAGAGAGGTCACCGTGTGTGTGAGGGAGTAAACTAATTCTTCCCAGAGCTGTGAACTCAGTTTGCCAACAGACAAGAGGTACATGTTATCCTCTGGGACCGCTGCCAGGTTGGCTGTACAGGGACAGCTGGATGGAGGAGGAGAGAGTACCGCCAGTGGAAACACTAGTGACATGGCTAGACTTTTATTGACAGCAGAAAATGATAGGGAGAGTGAATACTAATAGTCGTACAAGTTAGGCAGGATAGGGCGGCTGGATCGAGTTGTTACCTTTCCCGTGGAAGTAGTCTCGGTAGTAGCGTGCCCCCAGGTCCACGTGCTCGATGCTATAGAGTTTCAGCCTGTCCATTCGGGTGACTTGCTGCTCGATGGGTACCTCCACCACCGACACACTGGCGTTGCTACGCCGAAGGCTGCCCCTCGCCAGGTCACCCGCGCCCCCCTCCCCTCCCCGCTCGGCCGAGGAGCTCAGGAAGCTGACGTTGCGCTCCCCGTGTCCCCCCGTCTCGTTGCGGAAGTGGGGGCAGCTGAGGAGGAGCAGACTGGAGGTGGGGCCACCGGGGGGGCCGTCCAGAGGGTCCACGCCCAGGGAGGGGGTGGGCGCGCTGGGGTCGAGACCTAGCGTCAGGTCCTCAACGCTGGAGTAGGTAGCGTCCAACCCACTCAGAGCTGAGGACCGTGACACAGCCAGGGAGACGGAGGCCGCCGATGCCCCGGTGGCAGTGTTCCTCCGCTGGGATACATACGCGCGCTGAGCAGCAGCCTCATGGAGGTCAAACAGGATGCTCTGGGCGTCGTAGTGGACAAGGCTCTTGGGGCACACCCAGGGTTTGTAGGGTGTATCTGTAGAGTTACGGCCTCCCCCGTCCTCCCCCACCTCCCCTCTGTCCAGCTCCCCTCTGCTGGAGCTGCGGAGCTTCCGGAACAGAGAGGATGTCCCCAGAGACGAGTCTGTCCCCCCACTCTTCTTCCTCACCCTGTTCTCCGACCGTCCCATCCCTCCATCCTCCCCCCGGGGTGTGGGGATGGGGGAGTGGCCCGTGGGGAGGGGTGCCGAGGGAGGGGAGTTGGTGTACAGTAGCTCCCCCAGGTGTACGGGGGCAGTGCTGCGCTGGTCGGGCCTCTCCTGGTGGAATTGGCTGAGCATGTCAAAGAAGCTCTGCTCGGGGATGCCCTGCACGTCGATGGAGGAGGTGCTGCCGTACTCCCGGAACAGATTAGCACCTCCACGACCTTCCACCTCGTTCTCATCCTGCTCGCTCAGAGTCACCTCGCTGTTGGAGCGCTGCCGTAACGGGGGGAAGGCACGCAGGCCTACGGGAGACCCTCTTCCACCCCCGTACCCACCACGGAACTCCACGTCCTTTGTGCGTCGCCTCGGTAAACGAGCCACTCCTCCCCGCACCAGCCCGACCTCGGAGATGGAGAAAGATGCGGAGGAGGTCGTCGTGGAGGGTCGTCTCCATGGTGATTAGCGCCTTGGCCGTTCTCCAGGAGCGACTCCCTCGATTGCGCATGGCGCGGCGGCCACTCAGCAATACGGGCGCGAACGCCCATCTTGGGAACGGAGACACGGGATTGGGTGGCTGGGTCAGAGGAGGGGGCAGGGTGGCCGTTGAGGGTGAGGTGGAAGGCGGCATGTTGTGTGAGGAGGGACCCAGGCCCTCCCCCTCCACCCCTCTCTAGCAGTTCTGAGGAGGTACAGGTGACCCCTCTATCTCTGTAGGTGTTCATGGCGCCCCAAGAGAGCTCAGGGCAGGACAGAAGGCAGGGGGGAAGTGGGCTGGCATCCCGTGCCAGGGTGGGGGGTAGGGGAGTGGGAGAGGAGCCCCACACACACTCTGCTGATGCTGTGGCCTCCACCTCCCACACACATCGCTTTCACTGGGAGGGTGAGACCCTGCTTGTCATATGCCCAGTTACACAGTAGGCTGTCTCTCTTCTCTCAGGCTCTGGGCAGATCTGGGGAGGAGACAAAACACACATTGATATGCTGATGACCACAACAAAAAAACATGCATACAGTAATACGCTGTTTCTTAACATGCACACCTAAACACTAACCTACACTGACCCAGATTCCCCCCTCCTACCCAATGAAATGACACCACGAAAACTGACTACAGCAACTCATCTGCAGTAGTGTGTGAGAGAGTGATTAAGGTAGAGAGGAGGATATGAGAGCAAGAGAGAGAGAGAGAGAGGATATGAGAGAGAGGAGAGAGAGCGAGAGGATATGAGAGAGAGGAGAGAGAGAGAGAGAGAGAGAGCGAGAGAGAGAGAGAGGATGATATGAGAGAGAGAGAGAGTAGTGAGGTGAGGGGATTTGACAGAGGATTTCTCCTGTTGAGACTAATCTTCAGAATGCCTGACAAGCAGGGTTATTATTATCATACTAGTGTCATATTTCAGCAACACACACACACACTACATTACACCAAATCAAACTCCTGCATCATAAAGAAGCCATGCTGAAAGTGCTAGGACAAATCCCAGCTAAACCGACTGGATAGTTACATGGAGGCAGAACATGCACACACACACACACACACACACACGTTGGGTTACTGCTGCAGTGTCATCTTTCAGCTAATTTAACTTACAAGCAGTATGTGTGGTTCCTCATTTTTCTCCTATCTGCTCAGGGCGATGATAAATATGAGAGCATCTATGCTATGTACCTGGTATCAGCCCGTGAGAGGTATGTGTGCGTACACAAGTGCATTACAGCTGGTGTCAGGCAGTGAGAGGTCATATGCATTCGTGTGTGAGAGTAGGTATGTGAGGTGTGTGCACAGTGGGTATAAGTTTAAGCACCAGGCCAGATATGAGCATGACTTTGAGGTTGGGTGAAGTCAACCTTTGTCCTATCGTGATTAAGTACCAATAAAACATCATCCCCTATTGGGAAACACTTTGGCCCAAAAATATATAATAATATATATTTTTTAAAGCTAAAAAGGACAGCTAACACGAGCCCCCATGCTGCGAGACAAAATATAACAAAATATATTTTGGAGCCAAATCTTCTTCAGTAGCCTATTCCTCTCTGTTGAAGCCGTGGCATGAAAGAGGCGAGTGTCTGAGCGTCGTGTGATGAGTTGTAAAATCATGAAGGGCATGGCTTCAGAGCACGCAACTCTGCTGTCCCCAGAACTGGATAATTATTCAATGATTTGCATCTTTGCCTAATCTTCCTTTATTATTATGCCTAGGCTCGATACATGGCCTACGGAAATTATTCAGACCCCTTGACTTTTTCCACATTTTGTTACGTTACAGCCTTCTAAAATGGATGAAATTGTTCTTCATTTGTAATGGGAATTTTAATGTTGGTGCTTTTCTTGTCACTAATTTCGGTCGTCTATTCATGTGCTGTTCTAATAACCCATTTCTGTGTTCACGCAAGTGGCTGACTGTACAAATCCTCACTATCAGTAGCTGCAATTTGTCAGTGCGCCCAGACATTGTTTTGAGAACGAATGAAAGATCTCGGTTTCAAGGTCTCACCTTCGAGAGAAAGAAGCCTTGTGAGGTATTGGTCTGTCACGTGTTATGAACCAGTATTGGTCGGTCACATTTATGAACCAGTATTGGTCTGTCACGTGGATGAAACAAAACAGTAATGATGAATTAATTATGCTAAACCAAGCAAATATAACTTGTGTATAGCCATTTATAAAGACAACTGCTGGGTCTGCCCAGGAAAAGCTCCTGATTGACATGTGTACTATGGTGCATCGAGTTGGTTGGAACCTCTCCAGTGCGCTGACAAATAAACAATGAATTTCCATGACTCTTTCCTCAATCTAAACACAATACCCCATAATGTCAAAGCAAAAACAGTTTTTTTTTTATAGACATTTTAGCAAATGTATTTAAAAAAATTAAAAGACCACATTTTCATTAGTATTCGGACCCTTTACTTTGTTGAAGCACCTTTGGCAGCGATTACAGCCCTGAGTCTTCTTGGGTATGACGCTACAAGCTTGGCACATCTGTATTTGGTGAGTTTCTCCCATTCTTCTCTGCAGATCTTTTCAAGCTCTGTCAGGTTGGATGGGGAGTGTTGCTGCACAGCTATTTTCAGGTCTCTCCAGAGATGTTTGAATGGTGTTCAAGTCTGGGCTCTGGCTGAGCTACTCAAGGACATTTAGAGATTTTTCCAAAGCCTCTCTTGTGATGTCCTGGCTGTGTGCTTAGGGTCGTAGTCCTGTTGGAAGGTGAACCTTCGACCCAGTCGGGAGTCCTGGGTGCTCTGGAGCAGGTTATCATCAAGATTCTCTCTGTACTTTGCTCCATTCATCTTTCCCTCGATCCTGACTGGTCTCGCAGTCCCTGCCGCTGAAAGACATCCCCACAGCATGATGCTGCCACCACCATCCTTCACCATAGGGATAGTGCCAGGTTCCCTCCAGATGTGATGCTTGGCCTTCAGGCCAAAGAGTTCAATCTTGGTTTCATCAGACCAGAGCATCTTGTGTCTGAGTCCTTTAGATGCCGTTTGGCAAACTCCAAGTGGGCAGTCATGTGCCTTTTACTGAGGAGTGGCTTCCGTCTGGCGACTCTACCATAAAGGCCTAATTGGTGGAGTGCTGCAGAGATGGGAGAACCTTCCAGAAGGAGAACCATCTCCACAAGGAACTCTGGAGCTCTGTCAGAGTGACCATCGTGTCCTTGTTCACCTCCCTGATCAGGGCCCTTCTCCCCCGATTGCTCAGTTTGGCAGGTCGGCCAGCACTAGGAAGAGTCTTGGTGGTTCCCAAACTTCTTTGATTTAAGAATAAGGGAGGCCACTGTTTTCTTGGGGGCCTTCAATGCTGCAGACATTTTATGGTACCATTCACTAGATCTGTTCCTCGACACAATCCTGTCTCAGAGCTCTACAGACAATTCCTCATGGCTCGGGTTTTTACTCTGACATGCCGTTAACTGTGGGACCTTATATAGACAGGTGTGTGCCTTTCCAAATCATGTCCAATCAAGTTGCAGAAACATCTCAAGAATGATCAATGGAAACAGGATGCACCAGAGCTCAATTTTGAGACTCATAGCAAAGGGTCTGAATACTTGTTTTTGATTTATTTAACTAGGCAAGTCAGTTAAGAACAAATTATTATTTTCAATGACGGCCTGGGAACAGTGTTCAGGGGCAGAACGACAGATTCGTACCGTGTCAGCTCGGGGATTCGATCTTGCAACCTTTCGGTTACTAGTCCAACCCTCTAATCACTAGGCTACCCTGCCGCCCTTATGTAAATAAGGCATCTGTTTTTTTTAAAAATTTGCAAACATTTCTAAACCTGTTTTTGCTTTGTCATTATGGGGTATTACAGAATAAGACTGTAACGTAACAAAACGTGGAAAAGGTGAAGGGCTCTGAACACTTTCCAAATGCACTTTACACAGCTAATAATAAACTATGGAAATAGGATTGGCATACTCTACACAGTTTCTTTCATAAGCTGTACGTTTTCATTTGAGTTCTCGTTCAAACTTTCAAACAAAATTTTGGCTCAATTTCACTTCTTGTTGGCTGTAATATTTGTCATTAAAAATAAAATCTGTGATCAAATCTGATTTTCACAATTGTTCCCATTTGAAAGCTGCACCTTTAGGACAAACACTATTAGAATGGCCTCTGTTTGGGAAATAATCATAACTGTAACTCGCCTTAATGCTTTCGATAAGCTATTTGAAATGAGTAGGGTTTTGGTTTTGGCTGTTTGGTTTGCAACGGCGAAGGAGGAGGGATGCATGTAGAACTTCATTTAGATTAAGCCACGCTCAACTGTAAGGTTTGTTCCAACTACTCATTTGATTTTTCTATCTTGCTATTGTTTGTTCTACCCGTCTCATTATTACCTTAGGCCCATCGTGTTTTTCGTTCCGAGTTAAGTTATTGTCACGTGACGTGAAATGCATTCGTTGCTCTTTTCCAACAATGCAGTAATCAATATCAGTAGAACAAGTATAAAACAATGATTCAAAAAAAAAAGAAAGAAGTAAAATAGAACAAAACCCACAAGAAATAGAAATAATATCAACAACAAGAAAACAAGTAAGCTATAGACAGAGTCAGTGCCAATACCCATATTCCCAATGTGCAGGGATACTGGAGTGGTAGGGATAAATATGTACAGGGGTAAGGTGACTAGGCATCAGGATATATGATACAGTATATGCTGCTGCTCAGTTTGATGACTATGTGTGTGTTGCTCGACATACCAGTAATATCACGGTACCAAAACGTCATGATACTTATGAGACCAACATTTTAGAATACCGTTGTACCGTTTCATATGATACTACCAACTTTTTATGCCCTACCGATCTAAAGAACCCGCTGGTGCCTTTTCTAAGTCACTTTTGTTTATAAATGTAGTTGAATTGAAGCAACGGCCACTCGTCTCTTGTATGGGCAGGTCCAATGATATCCACTTTCATGTGTATATCACGTGTGGCAGCAGTAATCATCCTGCTGCATCCCTTATCAGCCCTCACTCACCTGCTTCTCTTCGCCAGCACTTCACGTCTATTCCACCTTCGGTTTAAATATATATATATATATCATTTAGCCGTGATGGCGAGTGGGGGTGCAGACCCCGATGAGTCTTCTGTTGTTCGATTTCTACATTTGTTGCATTGGAGCAGTGTGCAAAGCCAGCAATGTTGATACGTTGTTCGTCACCTGTTATAACCAAGAGCACAGGCCCGTCTGAGTCGACTTTGCAAGCTCACCATCATGCAGCCTCTGAGTGTCAGAGGGGAAAATGGAAAGAATCGTGACAGGCATGCTTGGAGCTTTTACAGCAAAGAAAAGAGCTCGTCTCCAACCTAAACGGTTTTTCAAAAATATGGCCCATATTTACCGGAGATGCCTTTTTTTTGTTGTCCTATCGAGATTCGCATGCGTTTTATATAATTTCACAAACCATGTTGTGGGCCGTAGAAAAATATATTTAAAAAAAAAATCCAGGGTCGCTAATTATTGGCTCGATAACAAAAATAACCTGTTCAGTTATGCTACCTAGCTAGCTAACGATCTGGTACTTGACAGTAGGCTTAGGCACATTTCGGTCTGCTATTCATGAGATGTGCTTCAAAAGGTAGGATTCATATTAGGCCTAATCTAAGCCTAAACTAGATAAAAAATCTATGTATTTCTGGTGCTCCTTAAATTCTGTTTGGTGCCTAACGTTTTAAAAGTTGGGAGCAGTGTGTGTGTGTGTGTGTGAGAGAGAGAGAGAAAGCGGTATGTGTGTGTACTGAAGAGTAAAGGCTTCATGCAGTGTTTTCCCCAGACTGACACAATGACATGCAGATCATTATGCATGTATATCACAGGAGGTTGGTGGCATCTTCATTTGGGAGGACGGGCTCGTGATAATGGCTGTTGCCGATGAGTGGAATGGTATCAAACACATGGCTTCTGTGCGTTTTGATGCCATTTGTGCCGTTCCAGCCATTATTACGAGCCGTCCTCCCTTCAGCAGCCTCCACTGATGAATATTCCTTCCTCCCATTCCTCCAGCCAAATCACAGTTAGGCCTTTGCAAATATGAGCAAATGAGCCATTCTATGCAGAATTCTATTATACACTGAACAGTGTGAAGCTAAATACAATGTGTTGCATTGAGTAGAAGTTTCAGAGACATTTTTTAAACGTTCTCCAAAAAACTAACGTGAACAAGCGTCGGGGGGGGCACAGATTTTTTTCCCCACCATGGTATTTCGATACTACTTGGCATCGTGATACTTGGCCTGGTATCATATCGTTTGTTGGCATCGTGAGAAGCATAGTGTATGTAGAGTCAGTATGAATGCACGTGTGTGTGTGTGTGTGTGTGTGTGTGTGTGTGTGTGTGTGTGTGTGTGTGTGTGTGTGTGTGTGAATAGAGATAATAAAATAGAAGGGTCAATGCCGATAGTCTGTGTAGCCATTTTGTTAGCTATTTAGCAGTCTTATGGCTTAGGGATAGAAGCTGTTCAGGAGCCCGTTTGTGTCAGACTTGATGCTCCGGTACCGCTTGCCGTGCGGAAGCAGAGAGAACAGTCTATGGCTGGAGTCTAACCATTTTCCGGGCCTTCCTTTCACACCGTCTGATATAGAGGGCCTGGATGGCAGGGGAGCTCGGCCCTAGTGATGTACCGGGCTGTTTGTAACATCCCCTGTAGCGCTGTGCGATCGAGGATGGTGCAGTTGCCATGCAGTGGTTAGGTTATTCAATAACTTCAAAACGTTCTGACAACTCCGTTAGATAAATTCAGTTTGATCACGCAGTAGTGTGGCCGGAAAAAAAACAGGTCATATTCACATCAAATGGAGAGAAAATACAAAATTAGGCTTTTAAAATAATTAAGACACCGTAGTGTCCACACACAACAACAAAAAATAAGCGTCAGCTATATTGCCCAGATTATCCAATTTTGGGGGGGGGGAAAAACGATGAAATGATGCTTTGAAGAAAATATCGGTCTACATTATTCTCTTGCATTCTAGAAATTGTTTATAGCATATTTCTTGAAATAGGTTGTGCAGGCTATAACAACAGAATGTTGAAATGGGCTATAAGTCAAGTTGAAATGGGCTATAGTCAAGTTGAAATGGGCTATAGTCAAGTTGAAATGGGCTATAGTCAAGTTGAAATGGGCTATAGTCAAGTTGAAATGGGCTATACATAGCCTGTCACATCACACTGTCGCCACCATCGACGATGGCTGACAATCATCTTCGATACCAGACACTATGGTAATATCGCCCGACCCTACTCCACCCATCCTGCTGTACATTCTCACCCTCCCTTGCCATGGCGTTTTCAGAAAGAAAGAAACGAGGATGCACGCAACTAAGCTACTTCATACTCCGCTAAGGAGGGGAAGGGTGAATAGAATACCGAGAAGGGGGGAGAGAATGTAAAAGCGACAGAACAGCAGAACGCTAGGGGGGGGGCTGAAAGGGGGAGAAAGTGACGGAGTCGAGAGACTGCGAGGAGGAAGAGAGCAGAAACGTGTTCACTGAACCAAAATGACTCGCCTTAATATGGCAGTCACAAAGAATCAGGCTTCACCACCGCCCCGGCGCTATAAAAAGCCTCCCCTAGACTCCTAATCTACCTCTGCTTTATTCAGGGTCTTCTCTGCTCAAAACTCTCTAATGTTTCGCCCTCTCTCTTTTTCTGTGTCCCTTATACCTCGGCTCATCTATCGCCATTTTATTCAGTCTCCTCTCCGCTCACACTCCCTCTCCTTCGTCGCTCCATCCCTATCGGTTTCCTTTTGCTTCATCCCTGTGTTTCTGCATCTCTCCATTCGGGCTTTATGATCCGCCAATCCTTGTTCTCATTCCATCCCAACATCTGTCTCCAGTAAGCTTATGATCCAGGCAATTTCTCAGTCTGACATTGTTTAACGGATGTTAGCTACTGGTACGAGGGGGGGGGGGGGAATAATGTTTTGTGAGGATCGTAATCATTCCCACACAAGCTTCTATTCATCATTCTACTCAGCCGAATTTGAATTATATTGAGTGTTACATCTCACAAGGCAGAGAGTGAATGAAACTTGTGTACGTTCTGCACAATCCTCTTGTGATTCACTTTTGGCATATGACAGCATTACACACATACCATGAACAAAACTAATTTGCAGTGAACAAAACCCCCCCAGTCAGTTGAGCACCAGTTAACCACACAAATGCATTGTGTCTTTTGGAGAAGGACAGAATATTCAAAAAGGCCCCTTTCCGAAGGGTCCTGCTCTGATCCTGCTGCTCCGGAACAAAAACCTTCCCTCATCCGGCACGTTGGCTTTGATACGCTATCAGTCCCAATCCCAGATAGGTCCCGGGCTGCAACAGCCGGAGAAAGGGTCCTTTTATTCAGCTGAACGCAGGTCAGGAGAGTGTGGAACTTCTGTCATGTCTCTGGGTGTCCCACAACACCGTGCCAAAGGCCCGACAGACGCACAAGCTGGGAGGGCGGACAGACACAGACTAAAACACAGCCACACAACGAAACAGGACGCGTTTGGCACACACAGCTTGTTATGCAGTGCACTGAGACGTTTCTAATTCTAACTCCAATGTGAAATGTTACCTTGTTTGACGCCGTCGCTAGCCTCCACGGTTCACGGAGCCTTTGCCAAACTGAAAGAGATGGGCTCGCCACGGCCCAAAATAAGAGCTGGAAGGAAACTCCTCCAGACAGACCCATCGCAACCCAAGGCACAGAGGATGGCCCACATAGGTGAAAGGGATGAGCTTTATCCCCAAACAACAAAAATAACTAAATAGAGTTATAAGTAGGGGGGGGCAGAAAATGGCAAGTGCCATAGGAAACAGGAGCCACAGGAACATGAAGGGCTTTGAGCCACCCCCAGGCAGACACAGCTCTGGCCCAAACTACAGAAGACGTAACGCAGGAATGTAATGCCTTTTAATTACTCCCATAGCAATTAGTGAGGTCTCTGAAGATGCGCTCCCCCTCCCCCACACCGCCTCCCGCTCGGAGTGCCTGTGCACCCTTGGCCCACACAACGCAAAACACATACTGGAGCTGGTAATTACACTAGTCGCTCACCATAATCACAGAGAGAGCAACGAGAGCGCTACAGCTTACCAGCGGAATTATTGTACACGTGCTCCAGACGGAGAGAGACGGTTACTGTATCGTGACAAAGCCAAGTGACCAGGGTCAAGGAAAAAGTCACTTGTGGAACAGACGGCCACGCAGGATAATAATGCATTTGAGATAAAGAGGTAGCCTATGCATAGAATGGCGACAGAATTAGGCAATAAGGCCCGGGGGGGGGGGGGTGTATGGCCAATATACCGCTAATGGTTGTTCTTACGCACAACGCAACACGGAGTGCCTGGACACAGTCCTTAGCCGTGGTACATTGGCCACGGATGTGCCTCACTGCTATTACCAAAATGGTTACCAACGCAATTGGAGTAGTGCAAATAAATGTGTTGTCCTACCCGGCTGATATACCACGGCTGTCAGCCAATCAGCATTCAGATTATGTAGACAGGGGGAACCTGATCCGAGATCAGTATTCCTACTCTGAGATGCTTTCCTAATACCAGCGCTGGTATAGATCGACTACAACAGAGACTGGGCTGTGTGGTCTTCATACACAACCCCCAGGGCCGGGGTGGAATATACAGAAGAAGACGAGAATCAAGTGCTGAAACGTATGTAGCCAAACAGTACTTGGCAAACTGATCGAGATGATGATGTCTGTTCAGTTTGCCAGAATGTTAGCGTCCGTAATCCTTATTAGGAGACAGAATTGTTGTAACGAGTGAAAACTGTGACCTGATAATGAATGAATAGATGATTAGTGAGTGGTGGAGATGACTAGGACCCTTACTGTCGCTACAGTGGGTTGTGAATGTGTAGCGATGCAGAAAGTTCCGCTCGGTTATCCTCTGGTCGTTGAAGGGTTCCTGTGGTGAGTCGGTCTCAAGCTAGTCCAGGATGACCCGTCTCTCCGGCTACCTGATCTCAACCCACTGGCTTCCCCTTGCAACCTGACCACAGCTCTGACCCTAACCAAACCCCGGTGCCACATGAACACGATAAAAGGACTATCTGTGGTTTTTCCCGGGACTGTTGTGTGATAAGACTTGACCAACTTAGCCTGACTCTGGTCCCGGAGGGCTGCAGTGTTTGAGATAAAGTGACGGCTTGGAAAAGCTGGCACACACACTGCAGCCCTCGTTTTTCACCCGTGTCTTACTGTGTCCTCCAGGTCTGCTTGGCTTCCCTACTGAACCTGGCAGTGACAGGTCTTGTCAGGATCAGGGTCTCTTGTGCTGCCTCTCCTGGCACGGCCGTGATGGTCTCCATTGATTTCCTGTGACATTGTTTTGCACTCTGTCCCTGATAACCTCTACTGTCACTGCTGTGGTCTACTCCGTCATACAGGCAGAACGCTAGCCTGGGGGAGAAGCATTGGCAGGGAGTGATACACAGAGACACGTGCGCATTTGCATTGTGCGCACACACATACATAGGAGAAGGGTGCATGGGGGTGGGGAATGAGGGGCGACCTACAATCTTCCCCTCCTCCACTTGGTTGCCTGTGATCTGAAGTAGGGTGAAGGGCAGTGGAAGTTTGAGGAGTTGTTGCGGGGGGGGGGGGGGGGAATACGTTGAAGGTCGCCTTGTTGTCTCTGCCATGACATAGGCTTACACAAATCTTTACATTGATAACATTAGGAGGTAGTAAGATTTACACATCAGCACAAGGCCATGCAACATCTGAACCCCCCGACTGGATGAGATGAGCCCTCATCTACACACCATTGGTTCAGGGTTAAAAAGAGACTAACTGTTACAGCTCATTTCTAAAGCGTGTCCCGGGGCCGTCATGCTGAGCAGTGGTACTTTTAACCCCCAATCAGCTTTGCAAATAAAGCATTCATCATAATTTCACCGAGACCTTTGCATCGACTTCAATTTACTACCACTTGAATCTACTGCTGTGGTGCAATCTAGCACTGGGCCTTTCCCCTGGGGTAGACAGCCACTTTAGAGAACAGGGGGAATTCTCAGACTCAGAAAGAGGGAACGCTAATAGCAGTCAACTGCATTACTTCCTCTAAAAGTCTGTGGTGTAGCTTAGTAGAACTACAGTGGATTCAGACACAGTACTCGACTTTCGGACTGAATAGGAACATGACTCGCCTCGGTCGTTAGTGATGATATTATTTTTTAGAAATATACAACATATTGTTTTTTTCCATGACTGCTCAAAACTCGTTTTCTCATGGCTCTCGCTTATCCCTTTTGCAGCAGACATACGGTGGGCAATATGTTTGGACCGTGGAATCTCAATTAAAAATCACAGTGTCGAATTGCAATACATATAGAATCACAATACATGTCGTATCGACACCTAAATATCGTGATATCATACCGGGAGGTCCCTAGCAATTCACAGCCCTATTGGACGAAGTGCATTTAAGTGAATATTACCAGTGCAGTAAAACCAGGACTATATGGTTAAGTGTAGATCTATTTCATATGAGTAAGAGATAGAGGCAGCGGTAAAAATCAGGAGAAAAATACTTTTTTACAAAAAATACCCTCTATTTTTTTTTTACCTGACATTGTAGAAACAGCTGGTTACACTCTGAAATGTTCAACGTTGTCAGACGCAATTTGCTTTTACCTGGTTTGTTCTAAGGTAGCGCTAATACGCTAGTGTGCTAGTGTAGCGCTAATACGCTAGTGTAAGCCTAAGAGCTCCTGTCCTAGCTATGGTTCAGCTAAACGTCAGCCTTCAGCTAACAGACAGCACGTTGATGTGAGGAGGATGCAGAAATGATTTTGTTTGGCTAGCTAACTAGTTCGCTAGATAACGTTGCCTAGCTGTGTAGCCTATATTATAATATGAATGACGCTGTATGATAACGTGAATGTACTTTTGTTAGTACGGGAGGGGTAGACGTTCATTATATGCTGACGTTACTTGATCATGAAGAATGTTGTTTGTTAGATAACTAGCTAACAGGAGTTAGCTGTGTTTTTTTAGCTAATTGAATACGTACGGATGAGAAAATAAACCACACTTGTCAATTGTTGCATTATTCAAGAGTGTAATCTGGTTTGATTGTAATTATTCAATAGTGTAATGTATTTCAGAAGAAAAGTCTTTAAGATTGTTAAATAAATTGTGCTTACTGGCTAGTGGCTACTGTGATATTTAGGGTCAATTTGATCTGCGGACCAAGAATGACGCTTTGCCAGCCACAACGAAAGGCAAAGCAAGGATGTGATGCGAACTGAAAAGTAGAAATCTATTTTCGCCACGCCGCATCTCTCGCAGTGGGAATAGGGCCTAAGACTCAGCCACAGACGTCAAAACACACCCCTTAACCTCTCCCTGACTGTTAACATTGACAACACACAGGACGGCTGTCACATAACAGAGGATCAGGTGATGCCCCAAGGTTAAGGCTGGTCCGCACAGAACACTTCCAGTATCCCTAATGGGTTCGTGTGCGAGCATACACACTTGCGACCACATTCAACCTCTCGATAGGAGTAAAACCACGTTAAAAACGTTGTCAGCATTCAGGCTACAACAAACGGATGCATAGACAGAAGCAGGACCGAACAAATCAAAAACAGTCCCGTGTCGACTATGCAAATGAAACCCCAAACTCTACTGGTGGGAGGTGGGGAGTTTCACTGAGTTTTGAACCAGGTCTTTCAAGCTGTCATCTGAAGGCAATATAAATCTGTAGATGGGGACACAAATCCTGCAACACACTTTCTGTGACTTCCTTCCCTTTTACAGCCGACCACATATTGCCCTACTGCTGTAAAATAACAGTGTTACTAACACATACGTGCACACACACATTTGTTGTTACTCATTTAGCCTACCTCCTCCTGGCGTCAGCTGTGCAGGTGAATCGGGCGTGGTCCGCGTGTGTGTTGACTCACAGGGCATCAGGGGATCAGTGAGGCGGGGACAGGGGAAGTGGGTCACAGCTCTGCTGCCTGGAACACAAGAGGAACACAAGGTAAGAAGTTAGAACCACTGTTCTCTGCTATTAGGGAACCGAAGAGACAACTACCAGTTGTTTAAAACTTTAACGGGTGACATTTTGAGTGAAACGTCAGAGAGCCCGAACAAAGCCTCCAGGTAGCCAGAGGAACTACACTAACACAATTGGGAAGATCTAGGCCAAAAGAGAGAAACACACCGCAAAACATTAATTTTGCTACTTTACTTTAGCAGATTCATAATGTTTATTTGTTAACCGGTAATAACATTCCAAGTATGCTGACTGAGCTCTGTGTGAGGAGTTGAGTGGGTACAGTGTGTGTGTGTGTGTGTGTGTGTGTGTGTGTGTGTGTGTGTGTGTGTGTGTGTGTGTGTGTGTGTGTGTGTGAGTGTGTGAGTGAGTGTGAGTGAGTGAGTGAAAGAGAGAGCAAGAGAGCGAGAGAGCAAGAGAGAGAGAGAGAGAGAGAGGAGTGTGTGTCTGCTGTCAGTTCCAGGCTCATCAGTCCAGCAGTGAGTCTATTGTGTGATGAGGAGACGTGGATGCCAGGGGCTCTGTGTGTCTTACAAACACAAACACACACAAACACACACACACACGAGGCCTACATCCAATCACTCAGTGGCACACACCATAGTCTCCTAAATACACAAACTCACCAGTTATCTCTACAACATTCATATGTTAGCACCCAAAATCGAGCAAACAATTAAGATCTTCTGATCCTCCACGGATAAAACAGCTCAGACATAAAGCCTCCTCTTCATTTACCTCTTTTCATGTGGCTACGACACTATACATGTCAGACGTTATACCGAAGTAAAACAAAACTTTTATTGAACAGATAAATCCGGCAGCATCCTCTGGCATTTCTCTCCCTCTTTCTGCCCCCCCACATCTCTCTTTCTCCCACTCTCTTCTTCTTAAGGCATCAACATGCTTCAGTTCGGCTGGCACCTAGCCGAACTCAGCTAGGCCGAACCGAACAAATGTGTCTGTATATTCCCTTAAAGACCTTCGCTTGGAAAACGAGAAAAGAAAGCAGCTGTGTCCATTTAGTCGCGCAATTTTACATCTAACTAAGCTGTTTGGTGCAGTGTTTCTCAACTCAAGAAATGGGCATGAAAACAAGTCGTCCCTCTCGTTGAATGACAACGACTTCATTGAAGAATCCCGACGCGTAGACTCCGACTTTGGCTTGTCGAGAGAGAGAGAAAATAAATGGTGTGCCCGAACAGTAGAGAAAAAACCCTACTAAAGTCGAAAATGAACAAAACTGTCACAAAGTGTCCCTATAATATATGCACAAACTCTTCCGAACTGTTTTGGCAGGGAAGCATGCAGCAACCTTTATTCCTCTCTCTCGCTCGGTTTCTCTCTTATCTTACCCCCTTTTCCTCCCATGTCTCTATACGTCCATATTTCTCTCACTGACCCTCAACCTCGTCCTTGATGACTCTGTATCCTTGACCTCCCCCCCCCACCGTGCCAATGCCCTGCCTCTCCATACTTCCCGATTTCCTCTTCCTGTGCACCGGAATGTTCTCCTGAACAAAACGACGGCGGCAGGGTGAGACAAGGGGACGACTGCACTCAGGGTGCTAGTGCCAGTGCGTGGGAGGTCGGTGTGTGTCGGTGGAGGTTGTAGGACTGGGGGCAAGCCGAGGGTCGGCTACAGAGTAGTGGGATGAGGAACGGGGTTGATGTAGGCTCAATAATATAAATTAAAAAATGGTGTTGGGTTGCTCAGAACCGGAGTGAGTGATGTGAAAGGCTATGCAAGAGGGTGGGGTGATCAAATATGGGAGAGGGCAGGGGGAGGACGGGGTGAGCGGGTGAGGTTTACGGTTGGGCGATGTCAACTTTTGTCCTATCGTGATTATGTACTCAAAAAAACACTGTGATATACAAATGGTATCGCCACTACTGGCCAACCCCTCTAAAAAATATAATTGGGCGGGAAAACAAAACCCTACTATAACCACCATTAGGCTATAGAGTGAAATCACATTCACAACTGGACAAATCATGACAAAAGATGTTGTTTAAATGGGCAGAACCTACTTGGAAGGCAAATATTTTCTAATATCCTTCCTGGCAGAGGCAACTTCAGTATGTTGGCACTTAATCTAAAACTTAATCTAAAATTGATTAAATCCTTTTTCCCCCTCAATATATACACAATACCCCATAATGACAAAGCAAAAACAGGTTTTTAAAACTTTCTGCAAATGTATAAAAAATCAAATTGAAATATCACATTTACATAAGTATTCAGAGCCTTTACTCAATACTTTGTTAAAGCAACTTTGGCAGCGATTACAGCCTGGATTCTGCTTGGGTATGACGCTACAAGCTTGGCACACCTGTCCCGAAGGCACGACTGCATTGTCTTGGCTGTGTGCTTAGGGTCGTTTCATCAGACCAGAGAATCTTGTTTCTCATGGTCAGAGTCCTTTAGGTGCCTATTGGAAAACTCCAAGAGTGCTGTCATGTGACTTTTACTGAGGAGTGGCTTTTGTCAGGCCACTCTACCATAAAGGCCTGATTGGTGGAGTGCTGCAGAGATGGTTGTCCTTCTGGAAGGTTCTCCCATCTCTATAGAGGAACTCTGGAGCTCTGTCAGAGTGACTATCGGGTTCTTGGTCACCTTCCTGACAAAGCCCTTTCTCCCCTGATTGCTCAGTTTGTCCCGGGTGGCCAGCTCTAGGAAGAGTCTTGGTGGTTCCAAACGTCATCCATTTAAGAATGATGGAGGCCACGGTGTTGTTTGGGACCTTCAATGCTGCAGACATTTTTTGTACCCTTCCCCAGATCTGTGCCTAGACACAACTCTGTCTCGGAGCTCTACAGACAATTCCTTCGACCTCATGACTTAGTTTTTGCTCTGACATGCACTGCCAACTGTGGGACCTTATACAGACAGGTGTGTGTCTTTCCAAATCATGTCCAATCAATTGAATTTACCACAGGTGTACTCCAATCAAGTTGGAGAAACATCAAGGATGATCAATGGAAACAGGATGCACCTGAGCTCAATTTTGAGTCTCATAGCAAAGGGTAAGGTATCTGTTTTTATTTTTAATACATTTGCAAACATTTCTAAACACCTGTTTTTACTTTTGTCATTATGGGGTATTGTGTAGATTGATGAGAATTGTTTTTTTATTTTTTATCCATTTTAGAATAAGAATGTAACGTAACAAAATGTGGAAAAAGTCAAGGGGTCCGAATCTTGATAATTGACATTAAAAAAAGGTTTAAAACAAAAAATATGTCCCCAGTGATGAAGGCATGGATGTCTCATGGTATGGTGGAGTATGCAAAACGGTTCAACTTAGAGCACCTTTATCTCTTCAATGTTTTGGCATTCAGGTCCAAATAAATCCCTTCCTGGCCACTAATTCCATGGGTATGTATGGAAAGTTTTGTTCAAATCAAAAAGGATGCTGTCAAAAAGTGATTTACTTCAAATGAATTTACCCTCCATTAAGTCCTAGTAGCTTAGATAGCTTAGATAACCTAACGTAGCCAGCTATGTGGACAATAGAGTCTACATGCTGTTCATTCCCCCCCCAACTCCAAACAATTGCCAAACGGTTGGATGCTCGTCTCTCACTTTGCCAACGTTTAATTCTGTCATGTTTTTTTGTTAATCTTGCAGTGTATTAGTGATCTCTCACTTCACTTGCTACACATGTAGCTTCTTTGACTGTAGTGTCGCTCTGATTGGCCGACAAAAACAACAAGCTTTAGGTGAAGGCTACAGGTCTTCCGAAAGAGAATGGGGCATTTTGCACGGCTTTGTTGGAATTCTCCACTCGGTCTAGTCGGGTCGATACCCATTATTGCGATATTTAAAAAAAAATGAACACACAAAGCAGACGTAACTTGTTAAAACCCCTTAAAAACCCGCTGTGTGTAAAATAGTGTGTGCTATAGCTTAGGAAATACGTAAATGTGACTCTGGATGACAACATAATTAAAGTTTGTTTCCAACATTAGGGCCATTTTCCTAAAGAAGTTAAATCCGCGCTGTGTTTTGTTTCCTTTCCACGATACTTACGTGTATCACGATTCTGGTATTGTCCCGGCTTAACGGTCTGGCCTACATTCCTCCCTTGCTTTCTTTAACATATTTATTGAAACAAATAGGCTATATAGCAAATAGGCAAATGACTCTGAATGTCGCTTGTGTGCTGTACCACTCCCTTCACTGCTGCGCGGCTCCAGTCAAGTTCAAATAGGCTAAACCATCGTCTGTCACATCGTGATGGCTATACGATACTATTGTAATATCGCCCAACTCTAGTGAGGTTGATTGGGCTGAGATGGAGGGGAGGGAGGGGGGGTTCAGACACTGCTAAAATGTCCTGAGGGGGAGGCCCATTACCGTCTGACAATACAGTGCCAATCAATACTGATCAATTCAGGTCCACTTACTCCACGACGCACAGCACTACAATCTCTTAGTAAATGAGTGTGTGGGGGTGGGAAGAGACATTGTGTGTGTGTGCGCGTGCCATGAGTGTGTGTGTGTGTGTATCGACTAAACTACTGGAGAGTATAGTATCCAGAGCCAAATGGCCAGTCCTGAATATAGCCTGCAGAGTCAGCATGGATTTACAGTTTAGACCTCCCCCAACTTCCAAAATCAAAATCAAATGCAGAGTGAAAACTTTCCAGCCGTGGCTAACAGTTCAGCCCATGGAGTAGGGTCACTGGTAAAGCCTATTAGGGTTGAAATGTATAAACGCAACACCTAGGCAACGGGGCTTACAGGCTAATAGCCTACATTCCATTATAATAAACACAAAGAAATGAAGACACTCCATTTAGCCTCGTATGTGTGCATTTAAAAAAAAAAAATAGGACATCAGCTGTATATTTAGTACTGGAGTCCTTCTCTGTGGTTGCAGTGCCTGCCAGACGGAATGACCATCAAACAAAAGAGAAAAGAAAGTCATGCCCAGTGCAGAGGGAGAGCGAGTGTGTGTGTGTGTGTGTGTGTGTGTGTGTGTGTGTGTGTGTATATATAGAGCTGGATCTATCAGGAAATCGAGTGCATGTTCTTGACTTATGAGTATGACGACTGGGCTTCTTGGTACCAGCTATGCTTCCGAGTGTGTGTGTGTGTGTGTGTGTGAATGAGCGTGTTTCCACCTGCCTGTGTGTGTACTGTGTAATATGGACGTGTGCCTTGCTGTATACGGCTGTACAGTAGGCTCAGTGAGCACGGTCAGTTATGTCCCTGCATGTTAGAGCTAGGGAGAGCTCAGTAATAATCATCATCATCTCCCACAGCAGAGCAGGGTAATTAAAAATCTCTCTCAGCACGCTGAACACAGTGTGACTGGGCCGGCCCGAATTAGAAACCAGGCGCGTTTCATAGAGTACATGCAAAATCATACAACGAGCGGCCTTCCTCCCGCCCGCCTGTCATACACATTGTGTTGCGATTGAAATGGATTACTCCAAACTCCGGCTGCATTCATATTTCAGAAAGTTGGCCGTGTGTGCGTGCGAGGGCTACTAAAGTGCTACTTATGTCGTTCCATATTCCAACCAGTTTGAAGAGGAGCCGTTCCAGTCATCTAATGGGTTTGTCAATGCAACTGTAAGGGCGTTTTCACACAGTTCTGAGCTGTAGTTCGAATCAGAGTTCCATTATTTGTTATTGTACCCCCCCCCTCTAATGCAAGTCATTTGTTTATCGGGGGGACAATGCTCACATTAAATCCCTCTGATTATCAAGAAGCATAGCACGTGTATCCCAAACGTCATATTACTTTCGATAAAAACGGCACAATAGTAGCTATATTCAGTAGCTTATAACCCGGTATAACCCCCCATCTTCCCTAATCAATAATATTAATAATAATAGAGATTCTGCATGATAATATCAAATTACAGTACAGTACATTTCATAAAATGCACGCATCAGTTTTCCCGGTGTTTGGCCTGGACTGTGTTCTCACCAGCAGTGAACCTAACCACGGTACGAATGGAATCGGGCCGAGACCACCCTTTTTGAACGAACCATGGTGCGTTGTTTAGTGCGCTCTCGAGAGAAACGCTCCAAACCAATTTAGTGTGAAAGCCCTGTAAGACACATCGCAGTGTTGGTGTAATCATACCCTGGCTGACGTGGCCTGTACAATGTACGCAGTTCTTTACCCTGTCAGAATGGGTAGACTTTTTTAGCTGTGTGATACCACTGCCATTGTATTATATGAATTCATTTCAGCTCGGGATGGGAACGGTTATTCAAATTCATTTCAGCTCGGGATGGGAACGGTTATTCAAATTCATTTCAGCTCGGGATGGGAACGGTCATTCAAATTCATTTCAGCTCGGGATGGGAACGGTTATTCAAATTCATTTCAGCTCGGGATGGGAACGGTCATTCAAATTCATTTCAGCTCGGGATGGGAACGGTCATTCAAATTCATTTCAGCTCGGGATGGGAACGGTCATTCAAATTCATTTCAGCTCGGGATGGGAACGGTTATTCAAATTCATTTCTGCTCAGTATGGGAACGGTTATTCAACTTCATTTCAGCTCGGGATGGGAACGGTCATTCAACTTCATTTCAGCTCGGGATGGGAACGGTCATTCAAATTCATTTCAGCTCGGGATGGGAACGGTTATTCAAATTCATTTCTGCTCAGTATGGGAACGGTTATTCAAATTCATTTCTGCTCAGTATGGGAACGGTTATTCAAATTAATTTCAGCTCGGTATGGGAACGGTTATTCAAATTCATTTCTGCTCAGTATGGGAACGGTTATTCAAATTAATTTCAGCTCGGGATGGGAACGGTTATTCAAATTCATTTCAGCTCGGTATGGGAACGGTTATTCAAATTCATTTCTGCTCAGTATGGGAACGGTTATTCAAATTCATTTCTGCTCGGGATGGGAACGGTTATTCAAATTCATTTCTGCTCAGTATGGGAACGGTTATTCAAATTCATTTCAGCTCGGGATGGGAACGGTCATTCAAATTCATTTCAGCTCGGGATGGGAACGGTCATTCAAATTCATTTCAGCTCGGGATGGGAACGGTCATTCAAATTCATTTCAGCTCGGGATGGGAACGGTCATTCAAATTCATTTCAGCTCGGGATGGGAACGGTTATTCAAATTCATTTCTGCTCAGTATGGGAACGGTTATTCAAATTCATTTCAGCTCGGGATGGGAACGGTCATTCAAATTCATTTCAGCTCGGGATGGGAACGGTTATTCAAATTCATTTCTGCTCAGTATGGGAACGGTTATTCAAATTAATTTCAGCTCGGTATGGGAACGGTTATTCAAATTCATTTCTGCTCAGTATGGGAACGGTCATTCAAATTAATTTCAGCTCGGGATGGGAACGGTCATTCAAATTCATTTCAGCTCGGTATGGGAACGGTCATTCAAATTCATTTCAGCTCGGGATGGGAACGGTTATTCAAATTCATTTCAGGTCGGGATGGGAACGGTTATTCAAATTCATTTCTGCTCGGTATGGGAACGGTTATTCAAATTCATTTCTGCTCAGTATGGGAACGGTTATTCAAATTCATTTCAGCTCGGGATGGGAACGGTTATTCAAATTCATTTCAGCTCGGTATGGGAACGGTTATTCAAATTCATTTCTGCTCAGTATGGGAACGGTTATTCAAATTAATTTCTGCTCGGGATGGGAACGGTTATTCAAATTCATTTCTGCTCAGTATGGGAACGGTTATTCAAATTCATTTCAGCTCGGGATGGGAACGGTCATTCAAATTCATTTCAGCTCGGGATGGGAACGGTCATTCAAATTCATTTCAGCTCGGGATGGGAACGGTCATTCAAATTCATTTCAGCTCGGGATGGGAACGGTCATTCAAATTCATTTCAGCTCGGGAACGGTTATTCAAATTCATTTCTGCTCAGTATGGGAACGGTTATTCAAATTCATTTCAGCTCGGGATGGGAACGGTCATTCAAATTCATTTCAGCTCGGGATGGGAACGGTTATTCAAATTCATTTCTGCTCAGTATGGGAACGGTTATTCAAATTCATTTCAGCTCGGGATGGGAACGGTCATTCAAATTCATTTCAGCTCGGGATGGGAACGGTTATTCAAATTCATTTCAGCTCGGGATGGGAACGGTCATTCAAATTCATTTCAGCTCGGGATGGGAACGGTTATTCAAATTCATTTCTGCTCAGTATGGGAACGGTTATTCAACTTCATTTCAGCTCGGGATGGGAACGGTCATTCAAATTCATTTCAGCTCGGGATGGGAACGGTCATTCAAATTCATTTCAGCTCGGGATGGGAACGGTTATTCAAATTAATTTCTGCTCAGTATGGGAACGGTTATTCAAATTCATTTCTGCTCAGTATGGGAACGGTTATTCAAATTAATTTCAGCTCGGTATGGGAACGGTTATTCAAATTCATTTCTGCTCAGTATGGGAACGGTTATTCAAATTAATTTCAGCTCGGGATGGGAACGGTTATTCAAATTCATTTCAGCTCGGTATGGGAACGGTTATTCAAATTCATTTCTGCTCGGTATGGGAACGGTTATTCAAATTCATTTCTGCTCGGGATGGGAACGGTTATTCAAATTCATTTCTGCTCAGTATGGGAACGGTTATTCAAATTCATTTCAGCTCGGGATGGGAACGGTCATTCAAATTCATTTCAGCTCGGGATGGGAACGGTCATTCAAATTCATTTCAGCTCGGGATGGGAACGGTCATTCAAATTCATTTCAGCTCGGGATGGGAACGGTTATTCAAATTCATTTCAGCTCAGTATGGGAACGGTTATTCAAATTCATTTCAGCTCGGGTATGGGAACGGTCATTCAAATTCATTTCAGCTCGGATATTCAAATTCATTTCTGCTCAGTCTCGGTTATTCAAATTAATTTAGCTCGGTATGGGAACGGTTATTCAAATTCATTTCTGCTCAGTATGGGAACGGTTATTCAAATTAATTTCAGCTCGGGATTCATTCAAATTCATTTCAGCTCGGTATGGGAACGGTCATTCAAATTCATTTCAGCTCGGGATGGGAACGGTTATTCAAATTCATTTCAGGTCGGGATGGGAACGGTTATTCAAATTCATTTCTGCTCGGTATGGGAACGGTTATTCAAATTCATTTCTGCTCGGTATGGGAACGGTTATTCAAATTCATTTCAGCTCGGGATGGGAACGGTTATTCAAATTCATTTCAGCTCGGTATGGGAACGGTTATTCAAATTCATTTCTGCTCAGTATGGGAACGGTTATTCAAATTCATTTCTGCTCGGGATGGGAACGGTTATTCAAATTCATTTCTGCTCAGTATGGGAACGGTTATTCAAATTCATTTCAGCTCGGGATGGGAACGGTCATTCAAATTAATTTCAGCTCGGGATGGGAACGGTCATTCAAATTCATTTCAGCTCGGGATGGGAACGGTCATTCAAATTCATTTCAGCTCGGGATGGGAACGGTCATTCAAATTCATTTCAGCTCGGGAACGGTTATTCAAATTCATTTCTGCTCAGTATGGGAACGGTTATTCAAATTCATTTCAGCTCGGGATGGGAACGGTCATTCAAATTCATTTCAGCTCGGGATGGGAACGGTTATTCAAATTCATTTCTGCTCAGTATGGGAACGGTTATTCAAATTAATTTCAGCTCGGTATGGGAACGGTTATTCAAATTCATTTCTGCTCAGTATGGGAACGGTTATTCAAATTAATTTCAGCTCGGGATGGGAACGGTTATTCAAATTCATTTCAGCTCGGGATGGGGACGGTTATTCAAATTCATTTCAGCTCGGGATGGGAACGGTTATTCAAATTACAGTGCCTTGCGAAAGTATTCGGCCCCCTTGAACTTTGCGACCTTTTGCCACATTTCAGGCTTCAAACAAAGATGTAAAACTGTATTTTTTTGTGAAGAATCAACAACAAGTGGGACACAATCATGAAGTGGAACGACATTTATTGGATATTTCAAACTTTTTTAACAAATCAAAAACTGAAAAATTGGGCGTGCAAAATTATTCAGACCTAATTTAACAATGAAAAGGCTTTGCCACATAAGTCCACAAGGATAGACCACCACATTCAACATTTGAATAAAACAACTGTTTTTATGAGTGCACCCCAAAAAGAAGCTCTGGTAGCCTACACATTAGGGAAAGGGGGATACCTAGTCAATTGTACAACTGAATACATTCAACTGAAATGTGTCTTCCGCATTTAACCCAGCCCCTCTGAATCAGAGAGGTGCAGGGGGCTGTCATAATCAACATCCAAGTCATCGGCGCCCGGGGAACAATGGGTTAAACTGCCTTGCTCAGGGGCAGAATGACAGATTTCAACCTTGTCAGCTCGAGGATTCGATCCAGCAACCTTTGGGACACAGGCCCAACGCTCCTACCCACCACGCTACCTGCCGCCCCTACATTAGTGTTGCACGGTATACCAAAACTTCTGTACTTTTTCAAAACAAAAACCTGTTCGATACTATCATTTTTGTTACATTTGGTACTGTCACGTGATTGAGAGGATTACATCTACTCAGTGCAGTCCCTTTATAGCAATTGCCTGCTCCACTTATTCAATGTTAGAGCTGTCTGAGCTGCCTCGTTAGCTCCCCACTCATGCTGCACAGAAGTTAACACACTTGAATAACGCAACACGGAATTAAGAAATGTTGAAACTGTTCATTACTGTTCGCAAAACAAATGTCCATACACGATAGCACCCTTCTACAATGCAAGACTATACCTGTAGCTTCCATTTTTAATTGTAGGCTAACTTTCCTTGCTAGCTCACAGCTGAATCCACTCCCCTAAGTGCCTTTGTTTGTAATAATATGCAAACCATTAAGCAAAATTTGCTGATTTTAAAGCTGATTGTCACCAAAAACGTTATTAGTTCACTTTGCCTCCCTCACCACCAAATAAAATCTACTTCTTCATCTCCCTCGCCACCCGTCTGGTTTCCACTAGATTCCGCAGCCACAAAATCGGATTCCACTGGCACATTACTCGGGCTGTGGCGGTCATGAAATTTTGTCCGCCGGCTACTGTCACGCAAAATAGTCCCAGTCTCGTGTGGTATAGCTAAAGGTAATGTGCCCCCCAATTAATTATGAAAATATAACAAATTCCTTATTACTAGACTATTCAAAATCAAATTAATTATTTTGTAGGCTAACTAAGCCGATCTGCATAATCAATGAACCAACAGCATGGCCTAGGGCTATACGTTCTCTCCCAGGCTCATGGATGTACATTTTGGAGCATAGCATAAGGTCACCAAAAACGTTATTAGTTCACTTTGCCTCCCTCACCACCAAATAAAATCTACTTCTTCATCTCCTCGCCACCCGTCTGGTTTCCACTAGATTCCGCAGCCACAAAATCGGATTCCACTGGCACATTACTCGGGCTGTGGCGGTCATGAAATTTTGTCCGCCGGCCAAAATAGTCCCAGTCTCGTGTGGTATAGCTAAAGGTAATGTGCCCCCCAATTAATTATGAAAATATAACAAATTCCTTATTACTAGACTATTCAAAATCAAATTAATTATTTTGTAGGCTAACTAAGCCGATCTGCATAATCAATGAACCAACAGCATGGCCTAGGGCTATACGTTCTCTCCCAGGCTCATGGATGTACATTTTGGAGCATAGCATAAGGTCACCAAAAACGTTATTAGTTCACTTTGCCTCCCTCACCACCAAATAAAATCTACTTCTTCATCTCCCTCGCCACCCGTCTGGTTTCCACTAGATTCCGCAGCCACAAAATCGGATTCCACTGGCACATTACTCGGGCTGTGGCGGTCATGAAATTTTGTCCGCCGGCTACTGTCACGCAAAATAGTCCCAGTCTCGTGTGGTATAGCTAAAGGTAATGTGCCCCCCAATTAATTATGAAAATATAACAAATTCCTTATTACTAGACTATTCAAAATCAAATTAATTATTTTGTAGGCTAACTAAGCCGATCTGCATAATCAATGAACCAACAGCATGGCCTAGGGCTATACGTTCTCTCCCAGGCTCATGGATGTACATTTTGGAGCATAGCATAAGGTAACCAGTCCATCCAGTATGCACAATAACAGTCCACACTCAAAGGCTAGACCAATTATGTATCAAAGACATCTTAAATCAGTTTTGTTTTATGTTTTTCTGCCATGCGTAATATGCGGTAGGCTATGTATTGTATAATGGAACAAGCATCATTTTTATTCATTCCTTTGGGGGGGGCTTGGGCTCATAAGCCTATGCATATGCATAAACTCTAAGATGCATATCGACGTTTTGAATTAATAATCACCTTAGAAAGCTCTGTCCATTTCTTTTACACTGTTTAAACCCGCTGTTGAACTTCTTTCTTCAAATTGATCACAGTGAGGTGAGTTAAAAGTATGATAGGCTGTTTGGGTGATGTGTTTGATGTGATTTTCGATTACATTTGCGCGGTTCTCAAAAGTGACGACAATCGCGATCATGCACGTAAACGCTTTATTATAAAAATGTGCATGTTTATGGTGAAAATGATCTTCCCCCAAACTTTAAACTCACATACAGCCTACCTATGCGAGTTAGGCTCTAATTCTAAGAAGTTATTTGGCCACTTTACTTGTGATACAAACCCTATCAAAACAAATAAGTCTACGGGCTTGGCTACATGACTATGATTTGAAAAAGGTAGCAAAAAAAAAAAAAAGAAAGGCAAGCTATTTCTTGCCTTACTGCACAAGCGATAATACATCTTTCACGCGTGATAGGCTAATATTGTCACCCATCAGACTATTCTTGCTGTCTTTACATATACTAAATAATGTGTGAAATGAGTTTTGATTTAGAATGAACCATTATCATGCACCGGTCTCAGAACAGCGGCAAAAATACATCATCTATGCACTTAAATAGCGAAGGGAGGGCGCTTTTCCTGTGGTTCATTTTCATGCCAGCCAGGTAGGCTACACTCCTGTTGTAAATACAGTTCAAGTCGGAAGTTTACATACACCTTAGCCAACTACATTTAAAAACTCAGTTTTTCACAATTCTTGACATTTAATCATAGTAAAAAATTCCCTGTCTTGGGTCAGTTTAGGATCACCACTTTTTTTTAAAGAATGTGAAATGTCAGAATAATAGTAGAGAGAATGATTTATTTCAGGTTTTATTTCTTTCATCACATTCCCAGTGGGTCAGAAGTTTACATACACTCAATTAGTATTTGGTAGCATTTCCATTAAATTGTTTGACTTGGGTCAAATGTTTCGAGTAGCCTTCCACAAGCTTCCCACAATAAGTTGGGTGAATTTTGGCCCATTCCTCCTGACAGCTGGTGTAACTGAATCAGGTTTGTGGGCCTCCTTGCTCGCACAAGCATTTTCAATTCTGCCCACAAATCTTCTATGGGATTGAGGTCAGGGCCTTGTGATGGCCACTCCCAATACCTTGACTTTGTTGTCCTTAAACCATTTTGCCACAACTTTGGAAGTATGCTTGGGGTCATTGTCCATTTGGAAGACCCATTTGCGACCAAGCATTAACTTCCTGACTGATGTCTTGACATATTGCTTCAATATATCCACATCATTTTCCATCCTCATGATGCTATCTATTTTGTGAAGTGCACCAGTCCCTCCTGCATCAAAGCACCCCCACAACACCATGCTGCCACCCCCGTGCTTCACGGTTGGGATGGTGTTCTTCGGCTTGCAAGACTCCCCTTTTTCTTCCAAACACACCGATGGCCATTATGGCCAAACAGTTATATTTTTGTTTCATCAGACTCCAAAAAGTACGATTTTTGTCCCCATGTGCAGTTGCAAACCTTAGTCTGGCTTTTTTATGGCGGTTTTGGAGCAGTGGCTTCTTCCTTGCTGAGCAGCCTTTCAGGTTATGTCGATATAGGACTCATTTTACTGTGGATATAGATACATTTGTACCCGTTTCCTCCAGCATCTTCACAAGGTCCTTTGCTGTTGTTCTGGGATTGATTTGCACTTTTCGCACCAAATTATGCTCATCTCTAGGAGACAGAACGCGTCTCCTTCCTGAGCGGTATGATGGCTGCGTGGTCCCATGGTGTTAATACTTGCGTGATATTGTTTGGACAGATGAACGTGGTACCTTCAGGCGTTTGGAAATTGCTCCCAAGGATGAACCAGACTTTTGGAGGTCTACAAAGCTGATGCGATCCTCCTATTTTTAATAGAAGCCATCAAACCAGTTCTCACGCAATTGCATAGCCAATAGAAATGTTGCGCAACATGAGCTCTCATGAAGTGTTTGATTCGATTTTTGATTACATTTGTATTGAGGCCAGAGTGATTAGAGGGACAATAGAGTGCGGAGTACCAGGCAGATAGCAAGTTTGGTAGGCTACTAATGACCATGAGCAGTATCAGAGCTTGGAGAAGCACTAATTACCGTGACTAAACAGTAACGTGGGATTTGACTGCCATCAATACGGTCACCGTAACAGCCCTACTCATTACTTTCTTAGAGACAGCACACACTAATATGGAAATGTTGTTGATCAATAGAACAAAATCAATGTTCTCCTAGCCAATAAAATAAGTCCTAAATGGAAGGGATTGTTTGTAATCTGTAGCCCCGTGAAATCAGCTAAAACAACCTCAATAACTCAATGCATGCACACACTTCTATTGAATAATATGCATTCACCTGTATTGTGAATAGACCTAGGCGACATCTGAATTTACCCAGTTTATTAATAGATTTACAATAAATTATTACCATTATGTTTTGTAGTGAGATTGTTTTTACCAAAGTAAAATTGATTGTATAATTGATTCGTTAATGCATAAATGGCTGTCTCAATATTATTTACATACAATTGTTCAAATGTAATGATATTGAACTCAAACGACGCTACCGATTGAACAGTGCAGCAGATGAGTTGATCTAGCAGGAACAAGTGCCATTCTGTAACTTTGGCTAATACTCCTTTTGTTTCGTGGTCTCGTTTTGGTATGGTGACGGTATCGAGCATGATAATAAACCTGGTATCGGTATCAAAGTCAAAATTCTGGTACCGTGACAACACTACTACACACGTTTAACACGTGTGTAGCTTGTGATTATCGGTCAATCAAAGCTACGCTACAGAGGTTGTGTGTGTAGTAGCAAGTGAAGTGGAAGATTTCTTACCAATGCAAAATGGAATTAATTAAAATTACGGAAGAAAGTTGTCAAAATAAGAAGGAGTAGGCTACAATGATCAACCAACAGGTCGACAGTTTCATTCATATGAATGGAGTTGTAGACAAGGACAGGGATCGCAGCAAAATAGCCTCGATTAGCCTTGCTACTCTGACTAGCTAGCTACTGTAGCTAGCTAACTTCTTCACAACGACTTGATGCAGTCAAGACCTGCACCACCAGATGGTATGATAGATATCCGAGTCCAGCAACAAGTTTGTCTAACTAGCACGAGTCAGTTTGCCTACTTTCTCTCTCACCGTGCCACACACACACACAAGGCCCCTGCTCCTCTCTCGTCCCCTCCCCCACTCTCAAGCTGAAAAAAGAGCCAGCCTTGATGAAGATATTAAATAAATAAAACAAACATTCTACTATCCGGATACCCGGGGGGGGGGTCATTTCAAATGCCCATCCCTCATTTCTGCACAACCACCACTCTTTTCCCTGATTCCCAACCATAGAAATATAATCTAGATTATATTTCTATGTTCCCAACACCATTAAAGAGTGCATCGAAAAGTCAACCATGACAAAGGTGGTCGGTTATAAAGGGGTTGGTTCAAAGCAAATGCATATACCTCTACAGAACCGGCGATAAGGAACACTGCCCTGCATCAAACCTTTATCAGCTAGAGAGAGACCGTGCTAGGCGTGTTAAAATAAACTGTGTGCATCTAAAATGGTTTCTTTCTCTAATAGCACCATCATCGAGCAACCTTCACTATTAAGCCCGAAAGTGTACTACAGGCAGGGAGGGACCCCCTGCAGAGAGGGGAGGGCAGCCCCATTCATACTAAAACACAGGGAGGTGGGGTTGCCACGCTTTCATCCTTTTCTTCCTCCTATTCCCTCTACTCTACCCCCCCCCAACTCTATTTGAATGGAAATAGGAGGGTTGATCAGACCTGCATGAGAGAACTCCTACCTCTGCTGGATGTCTCTCCAGTGTGTGACTCGTGGCGCTGTGCTGTCTACAGTAGTATGGTGGGGGCTACTGCTATGAGAAGTACCGGACTAATCACATGAAAAGTGGGTGAAAGGTAATAGCTGAATTTCAAGGAGTAGATGGAAGCCCTTACCCACTTTAAGGTTGGAAATGGAGTTGGGGGGGGGGTAAATCTATCTGATCCTAGATCAGTGGTAAGGGGCACCGCCACCATCTCCCTTGAGCATCTCAGGGTGGGTTAGGTTGGGGAATGCTGTTGTTGTATGTATGTATGTATGTATGTATGTATGTACCGTGAGGGGAGTGTTTGATCCCCTGCTGATTTTGTACATTTGCCCACTGACAAAGAAATGATCAGTCTATAATTTTAATGGTAGGTTTATTTGAACAGTGAGAGACAGAATAACAACAACAAAAATCCAGAAAAACGTATGTCAAAAATGTTATAAATTGATTTGCATTTTAATGGAGGGAAATAAGTATTTGACCCCCTCTCAATCAGAAATATTTCTGGCTCCCAGGTGTCTTTTATACAGGTAACGAGCTGAGATTAGGAGCACACTCTTAAAGGGAGTGCTCCTAATCTCAGTTTATTACCTGTATAAAAGACACCTGTCCACAGAAGCAATCAATCACATTCCAAACTTTCCACCATGGCCAAGACCTCTCCAAGGATGTCAGGGACAAGATTGTAGACCTACACAAGGCTGGAATGGGCTACAAGACCATCGCCAAGCAGCTTGGTTAGAAGGTGACAACAGTTGGTGCGATTATTCGCAGCTGGAAGAAACAAAAGAACTGTCAATCTCCCTCGGCCTGGGGCTCCATGCAAGATCTCACCTCGTGGAGTTGCAATGATCATGAGAACGGTGAGGAATCAGGCCAGAACTACACGGGAGGATCTTGTCAATGATCTCAAGGCAGCTGAGACGATAGTCACCAAGAAAACAATTGGTAACACACTACGCCGTGAAGGACTGAAATCCTGCAGCGCCCACAAGGTCCCCCTGCTCAAGAAAGCACATATACATGCCCGTCTGAAGTTTTCCAATGAACACCTGAATGATTCAGAGGACAACTGGGTGAAAGTGTTGTGGTCAGATGAGACCAAAATGGATCTCTCTGGCATCAACTCAACTCGCCGTGTTTGGAGGAGGAGGAATGCTGCCTATGACCTCAAGAACACCATCCCCACCGTCAAACATGGAGGTGGAAACATTATGCTTTGGGGGTGTTTTTCTGCTAAGGGAACAGAACAACTTCACCGCATCAAAGGGACGATGGACGGGGCCATGTACCATCAAATCTTGGGTGAGGACCTCCTTCCCTCAGCCAGGGTATTGAAAATGGGTCGTGGATGGGTATTCCAGCATGACCCAAAACACACGGCCAAGGCAACAAAGGAGTGGCTCAAGAAGAGGCACATTAAGGTCCTGGAGTGACCTAGCCAGTCTGTAGACCTTAATCCCATAGAAAATCTGTGGAGGGAGCTGAAGGTTCGAGTTGCCAAACGTCAGCCTGGAAACCTTAATGACTTGGAGAAGATCTGCAAAGAGGAGTGGGACAAAATCCCTCCTGAGATGTGTGCAAACCTGGTGGCCAACTACAAGAAAAGTCTGACCCCTGTGATTGCCAAAAAGGATTTTGCCACCAAGTACTAAACCATGTGTTGCAGAGGGGTCAAATACTTATTTCCCTCGTTAAAATGCAAATCATTTTATAACATTTTTTTGACATGTTGTTATTCTGTCTATCACTGTTCAAATAAACCTTCCATTAAAATTATAGACTGATCATTTCTTTGTCAGTGGGCAAACGTACAAAATCATCAGGGGATCAAATACCCCCCCCCCCCCCCCACTGTATGTATGTATGTATACAACACTCCGCTCACTCTGGATTGCTGTGCGGTCGGTTTCCATGACAACCCTTGACACACAGAAAGAGTTAGGATGTAGGCGTGAGGCGGTGAGCATTCACAACACATAACCCGAGCGATAAATAGATGCCCTATCATCCAATCCGCAATATGTCAATCACAAAATGTTTCCTTGTCACTACAGGTAGGGGAAGAGGAATCTAACAAGCATGCACGCAGACACACACTGTAGAGGAAAAGTGGTTAGCCTTCCACTTGCACTCGCGTATCAGTATCACCTCTGTTCAAATCTCTAGGGGGAGAGAGGGGAGAGCGTGGGGAATGAGAGAGAGAGAGAGAGAGGGTAAAGGAGCCAACAGAAAAATGATGACAGTGTAGAAAGGGCAGAGAAACAGCGGAAACAAGAGTGGAAGAGAGAGGAAGGTCAGTATAACAGAAGACGGGGAAAAATGATAATAGCCGGAGGGAACGAGAAAGAAGAAGAAGAAGAGAAGAGCCTGTAAAGGAAAGTAATGGACAGAGCGAAAGCACGGGAGCACAGGGGGGAATTCAGTGTGTGTGAGGGAGAGAGAAAGAATGCATTTTAACACGAGGAGAGAGCAGAGCCTGACAGACCAAGGACTCCGTGGTAAATCAGATAGGAGAGATTGACTGAGGCTTTTAGAGTGATGCGCCATCACATCACCTCCTCTCCGATCTCTTGAGTCATCCTCTGGCCCTCCATCTCTCCCGCTCTCTTTCCATCCATCTCTCACATCTCTCCTCTATCCCTTGAATCTCTCCCTCTATCTCTCCGATATTTCTGCTGTGTCCCTTGACTCTCTTCTCCCAGCTAGCCTCCCCGATATCTCTGTGTGAGAAGGCTTGACACGTACCAACAAACGGGTGTGATCATTCTACAGTGGTCCCTGCAGTGTACAATTACACCGGTGTGATTAGAACGTCCAGTTTCGATTGACGCAACAGTCAGCATTTGAGCTGGCCACAGCTGTTTCACTGAAACTTTACAACGTTAAGTCCTCAATGTGAACAGTTTATTTCTGGATGTAGTGTTCAGACATTCACAGAAGTAGCGACAGCAAAGGGCCTTCCGAGTGGCACAGTGGTCTAAGTAGCTAGAGATTCTGGGTTCGAGTCCTGGCTCTGTCGCTGCCGGCCGCAACCGGGAGACCCATGGGGCTGCGCACAATTGGCCCAGCGTCGTCCGGGTTAGGGGAGGGTTTGGCCGGCAGGGATATCCTTGTCCCATCGCCCACTAGCAACTCCGGTCGCCAGGAGTACGGTGTTTCCTCCGACACATTGGTGCGGCTGGCTTCCGGGTTAAGCGGGCATTGTGTCAAAAAGCAGTGCAACTTGGTTGGGTTGTGTTTTGGATGGCGCACGGCTCTCGACCTTCGCCTTTCCCAAGTACGTGCGGGAGTTGCAGTGAAGATACAAGTCTAACTACCAATTGGACATCACGAAATTGTGGAGAAAAAAGGGGTAAATAAATAAAAAGGTAGTGACAGCATAACACAATCATCCAAACCATAAAATGTAGGCTACATTAGTCCTAGCGCCAACTGAGGAAATATTGACTTAACACAAGCGGTCATATTTAGATCATTCTCGGCTGACAGAAACCACAATATTAATTAGCTAATAGCAATTAGCTACTATTTACAATTCATCACATCACGGGTGAGCTCACCATTGATTGAAAAAAATGTAGTAAAATACCTTCGAAAATCGAAAGTAATCCGACGATGGGTAATTTGTGCGCGCCGCCATGTTTGTTTTTTCGCGTCAACAAAAGTTAAGAGGTTACAAGATGAGTTGGGTCTGTTTGTAGTACAGATGGTAGATGACACACCCCCTTCAACATCATTCACTTCCCTTCATTCCCTTCCGGAGGTTTATTTAAAAAAACGAGTGAACCATTCCTTGACCGCATTTTGTTATAACATCTTTGGTCTGACAGACGTTTTATGTGACACCAAGAATGCTTGTATAATGTCAACAAACATGGCGCCACACATAGCTTAGCATTCGCTCATCATAATCAGTACAACCTTCAAAAAAGTACATTTACATCACAGGTGTCCATTTCAATCTATGCAATAATCGGAATGCATGATTTGTCACCAGTACTTGAAAACATGAATAAAACGGTAAATACATGACGCGCCATATATACATACTGTAAGCTACAGTAGAAACGCCAACACGATATACAGAAAATAAGGCACTTACTTTGATAGGAACGCAAACGTCCAATATTATTTGCAAGGAAAACAACAATGAATGCAATGCAAGCTCCAGCCAGAAAATGTGCCAGGTGGGAAAAGTGTATGCAAGACTGTGCAAATGTCTGCATACTTGATCTGCGAAAACACTGGGGAAGTACTTGGGCTCTTCTTCAAGCGAGAAGTTTGTCTGGCTCAGTAAAGCCTCAAACATAAATTGTCCGCAACAGTGAAATGGGCTACTTCTATGTGAATTAATGAGGAGGCGGAACACACCTCAATTCAAACTACTGTTAGAAAATAATTTGAAATTGACAAGTGGAAACACAGCCTATAGATAATTAGCAGGCAGCGTTTCTTGGTTGGAGGGCAGCGCGTGTTAACTGTCATGTTGCGTAACAATCACATTTTGGAACAGTGAGTGCATTCTGACATCACGTGCATGAAAACAAATAACACACGCTCGGGCGACCGTTAAGACATATTTGGAACTCAGGCGTGAAAAGATGAACAACCACATGCCCTACTGCTTCAAAACACGCAATACAACGTGTTTTAAATTGCACTACATTCATCAAAGACGTAATGGTAACCGTACCCTTAAATATGCATTCCTCAGGATTCAACATCTGTTACTGTGTCCGTTTCCCTAATATAATCCAGCATGCATGCTTTCAAAAAAAAACATTCTGCATTTTTGAGCATTCCACATAGTGATTGGGGGAAAATAATCCTTAGTTACATATCAGGGTTTTTTTCTGGGCGACATATCGTTTCGTTCTGACAACATTACAATATTATTTTTGTGCTACTTTGCTGTACCTGCACACCAAAATGGCAGTATTTTTCCTTCGTAGCTTGTTCTCTCCATCTTTTTAAAATAGGGAGCCAATTAGTTTTCAACACTTTAAATTCCCATGACCGATCAAAACTCGTTTTCTCATGCCTTGTCCCTCTGCGGCAGACATTTGATGAGCCATATGTTTGGAACGTCGCAATAAAACGTCAGAATCGAATCGCAATACATATAGAATAGTGAAAGACCCCAATACATATCGTATTGGCACCCAAGTGTCATGATATTGTATCTCGAGGACCCTAGCGGTTCCCAGCCCTAATTCCACACATATACTAGACGCGCTTTTAAAGAGAACGCGGCTATGCTAACACACGGAGTAGGAGATGGGCCTAAATCCCACTCTGTGTCCCACACACAGACACACAGAGAGTACACACGGTTTCGAGAGTAACACATGCCTATTTACCTGGGCCACACAGGTGTAACGAGTGGCGTCAGGTAGGTAAAGGTATCAACACACAGGGCTGATTACCATCTACATGCTGCTTGAGGAGCCAGCAGACAGACCGACTGACCCACATTCCTGTGAGGTGACACGAACGCGCACGCACGCACACACGCACACACACACACACACACACACACACACACACACACACACACGGGAAGAACATTACAGTGGGTGAGCTAAGCTGTCACAGCAAAACTGTGATACTTTATTCTGGTTGTCCAGGGGTAGAAGGGAAGGTTACACTTTTCCTGAAGCCCCTCCCACCGCCACAAGGACCACATACTGTAACAGACGCCATTAACATGAATGTATAACAACCGTCTTTGCACAGTCATGAGTCATGAAGACAAACCACTGTTTAGGCTAGGTCGGGAGAGCATAAGGATCGACTGGGTAGACATAACAGTAGCCAAACGGCTTACTTAAGTAATGGTTGTGAAGTAAATGGTCAAGCTTCTCCAGCCCTCTTGACCTGAGGTCCTCCCCGTCTACCGCCCCACGGGGGGGGCAGAGGGGTGAGTTAGACCCCCACAGCTGCTGCTGCTCACATGGAGGCGTGCGTTCCAGGGGAGAACAGGGTGGGATAGTGCTGCGCCGCACCGATTAGCCCCTCAGCACATGGAGGCTACTCTCAGCCAACACGCATAGCTGACTACTAGGCCTTTAAAAACAAAAAACAAACGCACAGCAAAAAATGTGGGGGTTTATCCGCCTTTCCGGCAGGTGCCATCTTCTCCCTCAGGCCAAGCTTTGGGAAACAATCTTCACAGTCCGTCAACAAACCACAAACGTTTCTAGGAGAATCCTACAGCGCAGATCCAGTTCATGGGCTAATTACAACACAGTGACAAACAGTAGTCCACTCGCACGAGTAGGAGCAGTGGCTGCGGAATATTCTTCAAGGGGGACATTTCAAGTGTTACACTGCCCTCTGCTCTGACTGAGTGGTGAGTATGGTCATCACGTTTGCATTAGGGACGTGGGAGGAAATGGAGGTCTGGGGGGGGGGTTCTTTTACGAGGCTCTTCCTGTAACCGTATCACCCCAGCAACAGGCTAATGAGGCTAAATGATGATGAGGCTTTAGGAGCAAAGGGTGTCCCGCAGAGAGAGGAGAAAAGACCCCAACGAAGACATACAATGACATAGAACAGTCACACAGCCAGCTGTCCCCCGTGGCATGGCCCCTTCTAACATGATGTCCATCTCGCCAGTGGCATCAGTGTTGTTTCTCAAGGGACCCAGAGGAAAAAGTGAAAAGTGCAGTTTATAAAAAATTAAATTAAAGTTTAATTTGGACCATCTTAAAAAAAGAGACGTTCAGCTTTCAAACCATTAGCCTGATTAAAAAAAAGAGATATTTTGAAACATGCTGTTTGTCCAGCCCCAGAGCCAGACTGTAGGAACGACACCATGCTGTCCTCCCAGCAGCACAGACCAGATCAGCGGGGTCAATCACTGATTAAAACGCCCCTGAAACACATCCTCCAGCACATTTAAAACCGATTAAAAACCGATTAAAAACAGCACCACCATCTTTAGAGCAAAGAACAGAATTTGGCAACCAGGAAGTAAACAGAACAAACACTGCTTTCTGGAAACAGATTTGGGGCCAGTGAGAGAGAGGCATATTGTGGCTGACTATTGCTACATGGGTGGTGAGACGGGCACATGATTCGTCCCATAGATGTCAATACATTAATACGTCAATGGTCCATATATGCAGTCAGAACTCTGACGACACTCGCATCTTTGTTGTTTTACTCCTCAAAATCAGGGATTGATTTTCTTTCACAGAAACAAAATAAACAGTTGGAAAAGAGCTGTTGAATATTCAAAAAAAAAAAGGCCACTAAATTGAAAACCAAAATGCATTGACAAGATTCATGGTTTTGTTGCCAGTGTTTTGTTGAAAAACCGACAAGACCTCTCTTTTCCCGCCAACTAGCACATACTGACGCACCAACAAAAAGCCACATTTTCAACAGGGTCAAGGGGCAGAGTGTGTGTGTGTGTGTGTGTGTGTGTGTGTGTGTGTTGGGGGGAGTTACAGTACAGCCAGACAAAGAGGGCTTGTGACACAGTTTTAGACAGTCTCTCCTTCTCTTGCCTCATTTTCTCACGCTCTCTCCTCAATGGCGCCATTGAGAGTGGAGGCCGTTGGGATCCTGTGAGGACTGAGCGTGCTCCCCGAGGAGTGAGCCCGATAGGACCCCCCCTAGTCCCGGATCGCTTTCCCCAGTCAGTCAGCCAGTCAGTCAGTCAGTCTGCCAGTCAGTCAGTCAGTCTGTCCGTCAGTCAGTCAGTCGGTCCGTCAGTCAGTCAGTCGGTCTGCCTGTCCTCTGGAAGGTTTGGGTTCTCCATAGAGAGCTATGCTGCATCTAGCAGTCATGTGGCCTAGATAAGCCCGGCAGCCAGTAGGGGCCCGGGAGATAGTGATAATAATGCCGGACTGTTCTTCTGATGCTTGTGAAATGATGTATTATTTTGAGGCTTCCTCTGTGAACCGCTCTACTCTACTTCTCTGGACTTATGTGGGAAGCATTGGCCTAGTGAGGCTGGATTGCAGATCAGACTGGACTTGAGGCTATTTGACTTAGGCAAGTCAGGCAAGTCAGTAAAGAACACATTCTTATTTACAATGACGGCCTACCCCGGCCAAACCCGGACGACGCTGGGCTAATTTTGCGCCGACCCTGTGGGACTCCCAATCACGGCCAGATGTGATGCAGGCTGGATTCGAACCAGGTACTGCAGTGACGTCTCTTGCAGTGTCTTAGACCGCTGCACCACTCGGGAGCCAATCAAAGCACACTACACATCAATCCAGGAAAATAGAAGAGGAGGGAGCCGTGTTGTACCTTTGAATTAACTTTTCAGGATTACTGGCCAGGATGATAAAACCACCAGCACAACATTAGACTCACCGCACAAGTGCAATGCACGGCAAACTAGGTGGGTTGCCGTTTTCTGGGTTACCGAAAATATTCTGTTGTGTCACGAAAACTTGGGTTTGCTCAACTGGTATGTCACGAAACAACTTTAAAGCTATAACTGGGTCACAGCGCAAACAAAAAAAAGTTTCAGAACCACTTTGACTGCACAAGTCTTGTTGGTGTTTGGGGTGCGAGACTGCCGGGGCTGGACTTTAACCAACATTAAAAAGGAATGCCTCTAAGATGGGTCTTGTCATGACTCTGTCATTATCTTTACTTTATGACTTAGACGTGGGCCTTCTTGTACTCACGAGTGCCCCATTACATTCACCAACGGCCAAGAAAGAGAGAGGGGGGAATCAGTCGCGACCCTAGAGAAGGCCTTTGAGTGACCCTCCGCTGTGAACTTCTCGTCAGTGGGTTAACAGTTCAGCGGGGCAGTGGCGTGAGCAGCATGCCGTCTGGGTTCACACAGCAGCAGCAGCAGCTCAGGTGGACTCGGTCAAGGGTGCAAAACAGTCAGCCTGGTGGAATACTACATTCTTCTACACGCAGAACTGTGTGGCGAGGCAGGTCGAACCCAGCCTGTCGCATGGAGCTTCGTTCCGGGGGGTAGTCATGCGAGTGTCGTGCCCGTCACCCCCTCCCTGATTCTAACCTGGTTCTCTTCGGACCACCACAGACACAGACAGACACAGCTGGAGGAAATTTTAAAAAACACATCACCACCACACCCTCCTCCCTCCCGCTGAGTGACTACTACTGCTTCCTTATAAGCCTTGCTTCTGGATATGTTCCCTCTTCCTTTCTGTTAGCTATCAAATTAACTGGCCTCTAGGTTCAACCCAACCCCCCCAAAAAATCCTTTGCTCTGCCCTCCCCCACCCCCCTTCTGTTCCTTGAACCCTCGTGCCTCCCCTCGCTCCTTCCCCCTCTCCTGTGGTCGGTTCAGTATGTATTATGGGATTAGCTGGTATTCAGCCTCAGGTCTCGGCTTGCCAGGATGGAGAAGCAAAGAAAAGAGAGAGAGAGAGAGACTCGTACATTTCCTCAGTGAAATCAACGTACTGAGGGACGGCAGGAAGCCTAGTGGTTAGAGCGTTGGACTAGTAACTGAAAGGTTGCAAGATCAAATCCCCGAGCTGACGAGGTAAAAATCAGTTAACTGTTCCTAGGCAGTCATTGAAAATAAGAACAATTTCTTAACCGACTTGCCTAGTTAAATAAAGGTTAAATAAAATGTATTGAGCTAATGTCAAATTGGCTTTTTACCAAATTACCGTACGCGTTCACCCTGCACACCCTAATTGACAAACAAACCAAAACAGAGCCAAAGTCTTCTCATGCTTTGTTGATCAAAACAAAAGCTATTGACTCAATTTGGCATGAGGGTCTGCTATACAAATTGATGGAACGTGGTGTTGGGGGAAAAACATTTTACATTGTAAAATCCATGTACACAAACAAAAGGTGTGCGGTTAAAATTGGCAAAAAAAACAAAATTTCCTTCCACAGGGCCGTGGTGTGAGACAGGGATGCAGCTTAAGCCCCACCCTCTTCAACATATATATCAACTAATTGGCTAGAGCACTAGAACAGTCTGCAGAAGCCGGCCTCACCCTACTAGAATCTTTAGTCAAATGTCTACTGTTTGCTGATGATCTGATGCTTCTGTTCCCAACCAAGGAGGGCCTACAGCAGCACCTAGATCTTCTGCACAGATTCTGTCAGACCTGGGCCCTGACAGTAAATCTCAGTAAGACAAAAATAATGGTGTTCCAAAAAAGGTCCAGGTTGCCAGGACTACAAACACAAATTCCATCTAGACTACGTTGCCCTAGAGCACACTATAAACTATACTTGTGACGCCTAAACATCAGCGTCACAGGTAACTTCCATAAAGCTGTGAACGAGCTGAGAGACAAGGCAAGAACGGCCTTCTTTGCCATCAAAAGGAACATAACATTCAACAAACCAATTAGGATCTGGTAAAAACAATACTTGAATCAGTTAATTAAAGAACCCATTGCCCTGTATGGTAGTGAGATCTGGTGTCCAACCAATCATTCACAAAATGGGACAAACACCAAATTGAGACTCTGCATGCAGAATTCTGCAAAAATATCCTCTGTGTACAATGTAAAACACCAAATAATGATTACAGAGCAGAATTATGCCGATACCCACTAATTATCAAAATCCAGAAAAGAGCCGTTAAATTCTACAACCACATACAAGGAAGCGATTCCCAAACCTTCCATAACAAAGCCATCACCTACAGAGAGATGAACCTGGAGAAGAGTCCCCTAAGCAAGCTGGTCCTGGGGCTCTGTTCACAAACACAAACAGACCCCAAGGACAGCAACACAATTAGACCCAACCAAATCATGAGAAAACAAAACGATAATTCTTTCCAATTTGTCAAGTAATTAACAAAAAAAATGAGCAAACTAGAACGCTATTTGGCCCTCAACAGAGAGTACACAGTGGCAGAATATCTGACCACTGTGACTGACCCAAAACAAAGGAAAGCTTAGACTATGTACAGACTCAGTGAGTATAGTCTTGCTATTAAGAAAGGCCGCCGTAGGCAGACCTGGCTCTCAAGAGAAGACAGGCTATGTGCACACTGCCCACAAAATGAGGTGGAAACTGAGCTGCACTTCCTAACTTCCTGCCAAATGTATGAACATAGAGACGCATATGTCCCTCAGATTACAAATTTGAAAACAAACACAATTTTGATCAACTCTACTGGGTGAAATACCACAATATCACAGCAGTAAGACATATGACCTGTTGCCACAAGAAAAGGGCAACCAGTGAAGAATTGTCTATACAACCCATATTTATGTTTATTTATTTTCCCTTTTGTACTTTAACATCATTACAACACTATATATTATTTTGGAAGTTTGGTGGGTGTAATGTTTACTGTTAATTTTGGTTGTTTATTTCACTTTTGTTTATTATCTACTCACTTGTCCTGAGAGAGAGAGAGAGAGAGAGAAAGAGAGAAAGAGAGAGAGAGAGATACAGAAAGCTACAGAGAGAGAGCTACAGAGAGAGAGTTAGAGAGAGAGAGATACAGAGAGAGATACAGAGAGAGAGAGATACAGAGAGAGATACAGAGAGAGAGATACAGAAAGCTACAGAGAGAGAGAGAGCTACAGAGAGAGAGTTAGAGAGAGAGAGCTACAGAGAGATACAGAGAGAGAGATACAGAGAGAGATACAGAGAGAGATAGAGAGAGATACAGAGAGATACAGAGAGAGAGATAGAGAGAGATACAGAGAGAGAGAGAGAGATACAGAGAGATACAGAGAGAGAGAGAGAGCGAGCGAGAGATACTTTGACAATGTAAGTAATAATGAACTTGCCATGTCAAAAAAGTCCATTGAATTGAATTGAGATACAGAGAGAGAAATACATTTGTAATGTCTTTATTGTTTTGAAACTTCTGTATGTGTAATGTTTACTGTTAATTTGTATTGTTTACTTAACTTTTGTATATTATCTACCTCACTTGCTTTGGCAATGTTAACACATGTTTCCCATGCCAATAAAGCCCCTTGAATTGAATTGATACAGACAGACAGACAGACAGACAGACAGACAGACAGACAGACAGAGAGAGAGAGAGAGAGAGAGAGAGAGAGAGAGAGAGAGAGAGAGAGAGAGAGAGAGAGAGAGAGAGAGAGAGAGAGAGAGAGAGAGAGAGAGAGAGAGAGAGAGAGAGAGAGAGAGAGAGAGAGAGAGAGAGAGAGAGAGAGAGAGAGAGAGAGAGAGAGAGAGAGAGAGAGAGAGAGAGAGAGAGAGAGAGAGAGAGAGAGAGAGAGAGAAAAATATATAGAGAGAAAAATAGCTTTAGGAAGGGGGCTAAGCCACAGACAGGGTAGAGAGATTGAGATGAAGGGAGAGGACAGGCCAGAGAAATGAAAAATAGTGGGAAGGGGAAGCCACGAAATATAACCCTCTACGCTGTCACAGTCAATCTCACAACAGCTAAGAACATGTGGGACTGTATTGATTCAAAAGGCTTCTGGCATCCCACTCACTCCCAAGCTACCTATTCAAGCCAGTACGCAAATGTCGTCACTACACAAACGACTTGGCAACCCCTGTAAACACCTCCACCCTGACCCAACAGAGGTGGAGACAATTGCAGTGCTCGGTGGCACAAAGCCGCCGCATCATGGCCAAGCACAGAGGGTAATCACAGATGGGGACGATAGCATGAAAACACTGAGGTCAGCCTCTGACTTATTAACGCGGCAGCCGGACAGCCGATGGGGCGGTGTGTGTCCGTGTCCTCCACCCCTACCCACCGTGGGATCACCCCCATGCGAACATGTGCAAAACAGACCCAGCACTCGTCTCCAAACAAAGCCACCCGGTCTGCTCTAACTGACGGAAGAAGTACAACTGTAAGAACACCAGCGGACACACAAGAGCCTAATTGATTCCCGGGAGTAAATAAGGCGGAGGTTCAACCACACAAGGGTTCAATCTTTGCGGTGGGAGAATTGCGTTCATTTCTGGCCGTGACGCAGACACGCACAAAACTATAAAACATTACACGTTTTCCACGGGCTTGTAGGTGGGAGAAGCATTTGGCTCAGGCCTGCCCTTCTGATCGCCTCAGATGGGCAAGGTGATCATTACTTGCGGCCTGACAAGCACGCCCAGGCAGAGGAAGGCCCAGGCAGAGGAAGGCCCAGGCAGAGGAACGCCCAGGCAGAGGAACGCCCAGGCAGAGGAAGGCCCAGACAGAGGAAGGCCCAGGCAGAGGAAGGCCCAGGCAGAGGAAGGCCCAGGCAGAGGAAGGCCCAGGCAGAGGAACGCCCAGGCAGAGGAAGGCCCAGGCAGAGGAAGGGGCTGCAGTGGAGAGGTTCCCTTCAAAGCATCTCTGGCACGTGTAGTTTACGAGACTGGCTGGTCTCTTTTATGTTGCCGTGGAAACCGGGACACACTTTTACCACCACACCCTTTACTATTCATTGCCCTCTCTGTACCCCCCCCACACTATATCCTTCACTCGCCAACTCTTCCCTCCGCTGCTTCCTCTACACCTCCTTGACTCTGCTGTACAGACTCTTTACATCCTTCACTCTCTCGGGCAGCCAGCTGGACAGAGTGAGTGAGTGAGACAAACATACTGCCCAGGGCTCAATGGGTGGCCGTCGCCCAAGCAAGCGGTTTTCACGACGCAAACATTTTAACCACACACACTCATGCATGTACACAGGAAAACCTGTGAGAGCTGTCAACTAATGCAATCAACAAAAAAAAAAAACACTCACCACTTAGAGCTGTGGTTAGCATCAAGTGTTTTATAAATGCAGACCTGAAGAACATTAGGAACAGGTGTCACGTCACATCTCTCTCTCTCTCGTGACAGCTGCCACAAGGGGACAGTACACAGAGAGGAAAGCCTCACGTTGGGAAAGGATTGAAAGAAAATCCATCTCTCCCTCTCCCATTTCTCCCTCAAAAGACATTTTCCAGTTTGTTTGTTCTCACGCCAGAAGGCAGGCACTCACAAAAGCCAATATTGACTGTGGGCAGGCTGGGCTCAGCCTCTGTACTGCTAGACCACATCACCTTGGACTCCAACTCAAAAGGCTGGATCCAGTGTCCAAAGCCACAGTGCAACCACTCCAGCCTGTTACTCTGTGGAGAACAAAAATCACTGCTTATGGCAAGACAGCTCCAAATCCTTTTAGGTTAACTGTGAGTTCCGTGTTTCTTTAAATAGAGACAGCCCCGGGTGTTGGCAGCAAGGTGAAAATTCCAAAGAGCCTAATCCCGATTCAGTCCTTGCAGAGCTAGGGTTAGGGCGGTTGGGGAAGACCTGAATTTGGGCATTAGTTCTAGGTATGGTGAAGCTGCCATGGCATAGAGACCCCTAGGTGAGATGGTAATAGGGTCTGTCTGGACAGTCCATCCCTGAGGTAGCCAGCACCAGGCCATCTGTCTTGCCAACAGAGCCATGCTGTGCCATCCCAACATGGAGCGTCAGACAGGGCGATGACGCAGGTCCCAATATGACTAGAGCTCTAACTTAGCTCTAACTTAGCTCTAACTTAGCTCTAACTTAGCTCTAACTTAGCTCTAACTTAGCTCGGCTCAGTGTTACAAATTGGTGTAAGAAGTCGTCGGAGGAGACGTTGCTGTAGATGCTGACAAAAAGTTCACGCCTGCCCGATCCCCTTTCAGCCTGTAGAATGCTATGCTGTCCACCGTGCTCTCTCTCCCCAAGCCCCACTTTCAAAAACAGAGTTTTGGCATGAACAAACAACTTCGCCAAGGCTTTCTCACACAAGCAGGGCAACCCGCCTTGTTCCCCCAGGCAAAACCTCGCCCTTGTTCCCCCGGTCTCTTTCGCTCTCTTTCTCCCAGTCTTTCCCTCTCTCCTGTCAGATTACCCCTGTTACGTGCTCCTCCTTAGCCTCGGTGGGAGCGGAGGGGAGAGGGAGGCCGAGAGATCGACGTGGAGAAAGAGAGAGCGATATGGAGCACGTCCCGGGGCTGCTCGGGAAAACAGGGCCGGCCCGGATTCCGGCGGGACTCTGCGGAGGAGCCGTGCCGCGCCACGCCGAGACGTAAAACCCACAGTGACGGGCCCTTGCTACTGAATCGCCCCTCCAAGCCTCTGCTCCTTCCATCAAATCTCCACTGATGTGTGAGCACCCCACACTCACAATGTCAGATTGGGCTATCGACGCTGGGTTGGGTAGGCTAACGTCTTTGGCAATAATCATAGGCCGTCCTAACAATGCGTGCGCGGTTCAGTTCGGGTACGGCACTACCACTCATTACCCTGGCAACCGTCTACATAGAAGGAAAGAAAAAGACAGAATGCAAAAGAACGTTGTGGAACGAGCATGCATTTATTAACTGTGAGCCCAGCACGGCGAGGAAAACAGACACAAAGTGGGAAAAACCAATGAAGAGACGAGGCTGGGGCTCCATGCGGTATACTGGCTCCCAGGGCAGATGCCAGCCCTGCAGGGACCAGGGTAAATAAACACGTCTGCCTGCCCGTTTGTGTAGAAGAACCAACGGGGAGGGGAGGCTCACTCCAAAACCACATCGGGGCTCTTCGCTAGGAAACAACCAGACAAGCTGTGCACATAGCGCGTATACGAACACGCTTCACAAACACGGCCGCAAACAAACGCACACAAACCCCAAAAGGAAGTTGGACGAGAGCACGATCGGTAAGCAAAAACCCGTTGGCTTGAGGATTAAAATCGTTTTGGCAGGAGACCCACCCCCCAAGTGTTAAAACAGATCCCTCGCTTCATAATCTCTCTGCTCTTGCCCTCCTCCTCTGTGTCTGCCAGGCCTTACCCCGAGAGTCCAGTGAAGCAGCGCGACTACAGGAGGCCCCGGTTTTCCGATTAATTAGGTGTAACGACACCTAGACACACACTTTGACACACACATGCAGAGAGAAGCACAGAAAAAAACACAGCCACAACTGCCTTGCACCCAGGTGTTACGGGTTTTACTAGGGCCTGCTCTTCCTCGCTCACACCTAACCTAAATGTGTGAAAGCCGGGGCCAGGCTGGCCCAGTGGAGACCTTCACCCTCCCCAGTCTGCCTGTTCCCAGTCCCAGGGACCAGAGTTATGCTGACTGTGTACCGTTCAACTTGTGTGTCGTCATCACTCGGTACACACTCTGTGCCCACGCAGCTCCCAATACGAAACACACACACACACACAGTACAGACACACCAACTTAGTCCCTCACACATGTGTCTTCAAAGACTGTTACACAACACAGACATCTCCCCTGCTGTTGCTAAAACAGCTTGGCAACATACTGTAACTGTAGTGCTGCTTCACAGCTGCCTTGGTTACATGTCCAAAACCCCTGAGCACAGAGCAGCAGTCTGGGCTTGCCTGCCAAAGCAAGGCAAACCGAGTGCAGTAGCACTATTGAGACTGAACGGAATCATTAGAAGAAGAAAAAGAGAGAGAAAAAAATGACACTTTTACAAACGGAATCTATAACGAGATATGAAGAATGCAGCATGGGCATTAAAACCAAGCAAACGGCGCTAAAAATGACTCCCCGTGGCACAGCACAGCTTTAGCACCGTTACACACGCAGACATACAAACGAGGCCTAGCGCACACACACCACTCCCTTATCCTGGCCAGGTGAACAGAGGCAGGTGGTGAGCTGAGGTCTATTCAGACAGTGATATATAGGCAGTCTTTGGTGAAAGATACCAGGAGCAAGGTGTGGCTTTTTCCAATGCAGAGGAGCACTCTGTGTGTGTGTGTGTGTGTGTGTACTTCTAGTTTTGTATGCTCTTACAAAGCCCTTATCTGACAGGCTAATGTAGAGACAGAACTCAGAACCCAGAGCTGTCAACACCCACCCTTCAGTGTCCAAGGGTCGATGCCCTTTTAAAATCAAACTCTCCTCTCCGCAGCATGTGTTTCTAATACAGAGCAACCACGATTACTGATGTCTGCTTGTTGATTCTAAGCTCACAGCATCAAAGGGAAGGCCCCCCCCCCCCCCCCCCCAGAGCCATCTCAGGCATCTCTGAAATGGAATTTGGTCGGTAATAGCCCGGTAAAGGTGTGTCCCTCTGACGCAATAAACCCGCTCGATTAGCCAAGGGTAGTATGGTGTGAGCCTACGGCCTGGTGGTGCCGTATTCATGAGCAGACGACCATTGCACTTGCAAAGACACAGGTACACGTCCCACTGAACAGACAACAGCATGTGGCCTGACCTCAGTGAAACCATTTGTCTAATGAGTGAGAAAAGGAGAGTTAAGGGGGGCTAGAGAAAACAAGAGAAAGACACTGCCTAGAGGCTCCCCGTGTGGATGCCAACATTCCAGTAAAATCCAGACATGGGAACCACTGGAAAAACACGAGTGTGTGTGTGTGTGTGTGTGTTAATGTGTCCAAGGGTTTGCAAAAGAGAGAACTGCATGAAAGTAAATGTGAATGCACGCAAGTGTGTGCGAGTTTTAGGTGTCTGTGTAGAGTGAATTCATGCAACTTTTAGAGGGAAAAGCTGAGAGGATCATGCCTAAGTGGCGAGGACGCTGGGTGTAGGTCTGTAGCGGTGACCGTATTACCGCCACACCGGCGGTCATGAAGGCAGTCAAATTCCACGTGACCGTTTAGTCACGGTAATTAGGCTTCTCCGAGCTCTTGATGCTGCTGCTGGTCATTAGTAGCCTACTAAACTTGCTAACTGCCTGGTACGCAGGGCTCCATTGTCCCTCTCAGCTCTCTGACATCAATGCAAATGTAATCGAAAAATGTATCTAACACTTCATGAGAGCCCATGAGATCATGTTGCACAACATTTCTATAGGCTATGCGATTGCACAAGAAAACAGCGTGATGGGATCCTCTTTTTAGTAGAGGCCATCAGCTTTCTATAGGTTAGGCCTACTATATTTAAATCATTTTTTTAGGGTGCATTACAGCCACACAAAGGGAATGCAACCGTGAAATTCTCGGCTCATCAAGTACTTGTCAAATTGTGAATGAGAGACTGATGTAGTGTGTACAGCCTGCGGGAAAAACTAAGCACAGCTCATGCCCATTAAGCAACGGTTTTTAAATAATCATCAGAGTCACGTCACGCAGAATTACAATGTATTAAAAATTAAAACATATATATGCAACGTTTGTAGAACAACTAAAGTTACATTAACAACTCTAAATGAAGCATATAGGAATATACCTATTTCTTGTTAACCGCTCAACACAGAATAGCCGCATCCCTCAAATCGTTTGGAGAAAATCCGTTATTTTATTCTGCTTTGTTCAATTGTATCAGGGATGCAAACTGCTGAGGGCCCAAAAGGTGACACTTTTTTTTGTTGCACTGAAACATGCAAAAAAATCCCTGCTAGGGAGAAACTAATTACACAACAAAGAATATGATATTGCAGTTAGCCATGACAGCTTTTATAATAGAACGCTTGTGACCACACACACATATTGCACATGGGAAAAAAAACATCTTAAAGTAGAAATAGAATTTGCTCTATTATAGTGGCCACTATAGACATCGATCAAGTGCACAAGTCTACGTGTGAAAAAATAACATTCACTGAGTACAAAAATCCCCCCCCCCCCCTCACTCACACACGTGTTACTGTCAACTTCAACACAACAAAAACACTATGGGCTACACTGCACATGTTTACATTGTACACTTTCTGCCTGTGGACATCTGTTCTACAATGTGCCAGCAAAAGTGAGAAAGAGGGGAAAATGTGTGGTGTTCCTTCCACATCTATAGTGACATCCAGCTTAAGCCAGGCCCAGCTCCAGCTACACTTGATCCCTGAATCCACTTGTCTACCAAGCAACGCCTCATTGTCACCTAATTCTCTCATTCTGAAAATTAACTAAATGTTTTCACAGTATGTGGTTAACAGATAGTGGTGAGCTCGTTAGCTAGTTAACATTTCACACAGATTGCCAGGGTCAAGTAAGCAACCAACGCGTCATAATTTGAGGAGCGGCAAGGAGTCGTTTTCCGGTAAATACTACAGCGGATTGATTAGGTTACTAACGTTAGCTCATCTGATGTTGTGACGTTAGCTAGCTCACGCTAGCTGTATGACTTTACTAGCCAGCTAATTTTCACACCATAAACTCAATTACTTGATCAGATGTGTTGTTGTTGCTCAACATTTCTCTGGCTAGCTAACGGAGAATTCGATCCATGAAACCTGAAAAGGTGACTAGTTTACATCCCTGTTGTATTCGTCATACTATAAAATAATGCCATGGAATTCTAAGTAAATCTTGTCTGCTGAACGAACTAGTGTAGCCCACAGCCATTTGGCATAGCCAGATCAGGACAACTCAGAGTATGCTATTCTGTCCTTCTGAAATTTTCCTTCACATCATGCTTTAGATCGGTCTAAAATAAATACTGGATTTATTGTGAAGGTGTAGGCTAGATTACATGGATGTATTAGACATTTTAAAATGCAGATGTTCCAAACGTCTGCATCAGTGGCATGTAGGCTGTGTGTGGACGCCAGGGGAGGCTAAATGTGTTTGTTAATCAATGGTCAATTAACGTGAAACCGCTGAAGAAACGTTGTGACCAGCCACATCCCTAGCTGAGTGTTTGATATTCTGTAAGTGGGCCAAGCCCGTTTTATTTAGGGGTGGAGTAATGGAAGTGACCTTCAGAGTGTGTCATGTCACCTGGTTACTGTGATAGACAATACATGCTCTGTGTTTGTCTGTGTCCTGTCCTCACCCTTTTCAGAGTGCTCCCATTCAGCCCGATGGGAGGGGAGCCACTGAATTGCCCTGCTAAACCAAGCACACACCCTCTCCCTCTCAGGAGAAGAACAGGGAAAGGACAAAAGCACATTTCCTCCACTCACACATTCATTCTAGCCGCTCACTTTTTCCTTTAGGGGTTCATTCACACTCTCCTCCTCCAATGTGTCTTTCATGTCAACAGTTACTATAGTTCATTTGTTTATTTGGCTAACTTTATTTGCGAAACTATAAAACGTTCCTTGCATTGTCTGTTGTGACAGGGATTGTTATGTTGGGCCTCTAAAGTAGAGGAGGACTTCACGGGTCAAAAAGTCAGACACATTCCGAAATGGACCTGGGGCTTTCCCACCCGGATCCGATATACATTAGAGACCTGTTCTGAACGGACCAGAGGATAACTAGACCAGTTCCGTATAGATCTGGTCAGATCCAGACCCGGTCAAGTCAGAGTGAGGGAAGCAGCAGAAGTCAATTTGTAAGCTACTTTGTTAACCAGAGCTGATAAATCACCGGGGCGAGACGCTCTAACAGGCAGAGGCGTGTCCTTGCGCTGTGTGTACTGTGAGTGAGTGACACGAGGTGGAGGGAGGAGAGACAGAGACAGCAACCAACCATAGACTAACTTCTAGCTTGTTATAGCTCGGTAATTTATCATCCAACATGATTACGTACACGACATGACCAGAAGTATGTGGACACCTGCTCGTCAAACAAGACATTCCTTTTCTGCTATAACTCTTCTGGGAAGGCTTTCCACATGATGTTGGAACTTGCTTCCATTCAGCCACAAGCATTAGTGAGGTCGAGCACGGATGTTGGGCGATTAGACCTGGCTCGCAGTCGGTGTTCGATGGGGTTGAGGCCAGGGCTCTGTGCAGGCCGGTCAAGTTCTTCCACACCAATCTCGACAAACCATTTCTGTATGGACCTCGCTTTGTGTATGGGGGCATTGTCATGCTGAAACAGGAAAGGGCCTTCCCCAAACTGTTGCCACAAAGTTGGAAGCACAGAATTGTCTAGTATATCATTGTATGCTGAAGTGTTAAGATTTTCCTAGTCCGAACTATCAAAAAAAAGTCCCGACCATTATTCCTTGTCCACCAAACTTTACAGTGGGCACTACGCATTCGAGCAGGTAGTATTCTCCTGGCATCCGCCAAGCCCAGATTCGTCCACCGGACGGCCAAACGGTGAAGCGTGATTCATCACTCCAGAGAACGAGTATCCACTGCTCCAGAGTCCGATGGCTACGAGCTTTACAGAACTCCAGCTGACGCTTAGTATTGTGCATGGTGATCTTAGGCTTGTGGGCGGCTACGCGGCCATGGAAACCCATTTCATGACATTCACGACGAACGTTGCTTCCAGAGGCAGTTTGGAACTCTGTAGTGAGTGTTGCAACCAAGGGAAGATTATTTTTACACACTACACGGTTCAGCACTCTGCGGTCCCGTTCTGTGAGCTTGTGTGGCCTACCACTTCACGGCTGGGCGTTGTTCCTAGACGTTTCCACTTCACAATAACAGCACTTACAGTTGACCGGGGGCAGCTCTAGCAGGGCAGAAATTGGACGAACAGACCATCCTATCATGGTGCCATGTTGAAAGTCACTGAGCTCTTCAGTAAGGCCATTCTACTGCCAATGTTTGTCTATGGAGATTGCATGGCTGTGTGCTATACACCTGTCAGCAACAGGTGTGGCTGAAATAACCAAATCCATCCATTTGAAGGCGTGTCCACATACTTTGTATATATAGTGTAGTACCTGTCTTGACTGCATCAAAACCTGGTGCGGCAGGTAGCCTAGTGGTTAGAGTGTAGGGGCGGCAGGTAGCCTAGTGGTTAGAGTGTAGGGGCGGCAGGTAGCCTAGTGGTTAGAGTGTAGGGGCGGCAGGTAGCCTAGTGGTTAGAGCGTTGGATTTGTAACCGTTAAGGTTGCAAGATCAAATCCCCCGAGCTGACATGGTAAGAATCTGTCGTTCTGCCCCTGAACACGGCAGTTAACCTACTGTTCCTAGGCCGTCATTGAAAATAAGAATGTGTTCTTTAACTGACTAGCCTAGTTACAGAGAAGATAGTTAGCTAAGCTATTTGAGGCTGCATGCACTTTCTACCAGTCCTACAGTTACCAATAACAACAACTCCATTCAGATTATTAAAATAGCAGCCTAGTTGGCTCTTGGTCGCTGTAGCATGTCCTTCTTTAACTTTGTAACTCCATCTTCCATTGATTAGATGATCTCCTAACTTGCTTTGCCACACACTGAGGCACTATCACTGTAGTGCCGCTTTGATTGGCCAACAACAACAACAAGCTACACGCGCCACTCCGCATAGGCCATTCTCAGAGCAGCGGCGACATACTGCTCGTGTTTTATCCACAACTCTCTGTCCATCGCGGTTGTAATCTACTACAGAGTCAAACATTTTCCCAAACTGGAGAGTTAAACGATGATGGAGGACCCTCCTATTCTAATTTATCAACCCCCCCCCACCGTACAAAACTAGTTCCCGGCTGCGCCTCGCAAAAGGATAGTTTGAAATGTGCCATTTAAGATTAGAATTTTGATTACAACATGTGTATAGGCTGTAGTTGTTTTAACGGAATAACCTACAGAGTTTTTGCAGATCAGATTTAATCAACAGCCAATGGCATAGAACACAGCGTAGGTATAGCCTATAGGGCTAGTGTATTTAAAAAAAACTTTTGATGTATTCATTCAGGTTCACAGTGTGAACCCGAACAGAGGTCCCCGTTCAGTACGAATACGTGTACCGTTACACCCTTACTGTAGGGGCTGGTATGGCCTCTGGGCTGGCTCGGTTTGACCTCTGGGCTGGCTACAGACATCCTTTTACACCTCCTTTCATCCGCCCTCCTCTCCGTCCCGCTACCTCTCTGTCTGGGTTTATTAGCCAATCTCTCTCTCCCACGATGATAACAGGGTCTACTGTTCTAGAGGGGAAAAAAACACAACTTCCCTCACGCCATCACTCTCAGGCCCACTCCAAGGGGACAAGGAACAAAAAGGTGTCAACAGTGCACAATTATTTCTCTCTTTCCCTCATACACATATTCACAGACATTTGTCATCATTAGTGTACCGCCACTGGCCCAGAGAGACATGCACACACACATCATTAGGAGAGACAACAGCCCCACCCGCCGAAACAACAAACAGCCTGCGTCTCTCTCAGAAACACCCCTTCTCTTCCTGAACATACTATATAGTATAACCACATGGCCTTTGCAGCAGCTCCATCACACCAAATCGGATTTCGAAATGGGGAGGAAAAAAATGCACACACTGGTACAGTACCATAAAATCTGTCCAAATGGCATTCGTGGAATGACCACATGCTACACCCACTTCACATTAAAACAATGACTCTACAGTGGAGACAGAATCTGAACAGTGGGGAGGTGGACTGGACTGCACAAACACATACAGGGTGGGAGGGACCTTCGCCTCTAGACACATTCCAGAGCAAAAGAGAGAGGGAGAGTGAAAATAGAGAATGAAAGGGGGGGGGGGGGGATAAGGATGAGCAGATAGACATGGGTGTGACTGGCCAGCTCCAAAACGGAAACATCCTCAGAGACAGAGGAAGTGGAATTAAGCAAATGACCACAGCTTTCCGGGTGCTGTTGGGTTGTACCCATTCATCCATTCCAAAATGTTATCAATACATACTTAAAAAACGTCGCTTGAACCATAAATGGAATAGTTGAGGATGTATTTTATTATATCCTGACCAGCTGGATTCTAGTCATGCCTACTGTCTGATTCATAGCGACAGTCATCGCCCTGACCACACAGACCAGTACACACTCACTTACTTCCCTGAGCGCACTCACTTCCTGTCCTCAAGCCGGACCTCCACTCACGCAATGGGAAGGGCCAGGGCAAGCAAGAGCCAAACAACTCATCTCCCAATGAAACACAGATGGTACCGAGCAAAGATCAGATGTCCTGCTGCCCTCTCTTCATCCAGTGAGCAAACCAGCATGCAAACACACACACACACACACACACATCACTTCAACACTCCTGAACACAATCACGGGCAACTCCATCAAACGCTGCCAGTCATTCACTCAAGTAACCCGGGTCGAAGCAGCTTTGCACTTCTCGAAGCTCTACCAATGAGTGACAACATGGTGATCCCCGACCATGTGTGTGGGGGGTGTACAAGTCTAACGTCGACCCCTCCTCAACACATAAAAGAGAGAGAATCCGCTGTTTCCTTTTCCCTTTATCCAGGAATTCCTCCTCTATAGAACATTTCACTCTCTGCGTGACAGGGCTCTTTGTGGAAGTCCCCTCACATCTTAACTCGCACACGGCCCTGTCCATTACGGCTCCATGTGCACGAGCACGGTTAGAGAGAGAGCTAGAGAACGGGTGAAATAAAGACAGCTAGGCTTTGCTAGCGCTTCTCGGTGGAAACAGCAGAGGCAAATACAGAAGAAAATAAGAACGTGTGGAACAACAAATCAAGGGGGCCTGAGTTGCACCCACATATCCCAAGGGGTTGGGGAAATGCTTTGCCAGGGGATCTGCATGCGTGATTTGCTCATCTACCTGTTCTATTGATTTAGCACAGCATCGGGTTTCGAAATGTGAATGACCTAATTAGAACCAAGGAGGGTATAAGGGGTCAGAAATCAATTCATGTTAAAAACAGCACACCAGCAAGGGCCGAGGGCATTTTAGCTTGACATTTGTTATTCCAGGCCTGGGCTTATAGCCTTCTCTGACCGAGTCACTCCTACATGTTTGGCCTTGACTACAGCGTGAGAACTCTGAGATGACCTCAAGGAGGCAGACCTATTCTTTCATGTGGCTCTTGGGGTGTGAAGATGTTTTCCCCAGTCTTACCGTATCTAACCTAACAACGCAGGGGGTCGCGTTAATGCAGAATCCTGAGTTTTTCCCATGCAGAAATGTCTTGCTGTTTTTTCTAAAATGCTTCTTATTTCAATATCTGCTCAGGTTAATTTTGTGCTTCAGTTGCCCTTTCTGCACTCTTGAGAATTCACTAAGGGGTGCTCGATCAGCAGACAGCGCTCCGACTAATGTGTCGTTACTTTTGTCTGGTACTTTTCTCTGTGTTGCCTACTTTTCCTCGGGGATAATGAAAGATTGAAGGGAAATGTCATATTTACCATCTCCAGCACCAGCCCAACATCAACGGAAATGGCACGATTCTATGTTTTGTAGAGAAAGATAAGTGCTTTCAATGACGTCAACCAATTAGCAGGCAACGCCTACTCGCAATTGGTCAAAATCACAGCAAATCATACGACGTCATTGGAAACCCTTCTCTACGACTAAACCTAGAAAGGTACCATTTTCACATATGTTGATGTTGGGGTGGTGCTGGAGATGATGAATATGAAGTAGAACAATTCTGAAACAAAACATTAGGAAATGTATCGGACTCTGTTTTTTGCAACAACAAAAAAAATACCTTGCTTTTTCACGAGTTAATTTACTGGTGTGGCTGCTAGCCAAACAGTGCTGCACTTCTGTTGTCACCTGATGAACAAAGCTATTTTCTGCCGAATGCGTTGCACTAATATACACTACATGACCAAGCGTATGTGGACACCTGCTCGTCGAATACCTCATTCCAAAATCATGGGGATTAATATACACAGTTTGCTCTCCCTTTGCTGCTATAACAGCCTCCGCTCTTCTGGGAAGATTTTCCACTAGATGTTGGAACACCACGGAGACTTGCTCCCATTCAGCCACAAGAGCGTTAGTGAGGTCGGGCACTGATGTTAGAAGATTAGACCAGGATCGCAGTCTGCTTTCATACCAATGGTGTTCTATGGGCTTGATGTCAGGGCTCTGTGCAGGCCAGTCAATTTCTTCCACACCAATCTAAAAAAAAAAAAACAGTTCTATATGGGCCTCTCTTTTTTCACGGGGGCATTGCCATGAAACAGGAAAAGGCCTTTCCCAAAACTGTTGCCACAAAGTTGGAAGCACAGAATCATCTCTAGAATGTCATTGCATGCTATAGCATTAAGATATCCCACTGGAACCAAGGGGCCTAGCCCAAACCATGAAAAACAGCTCCAGAACATTACTCCTCCTCCACCAAACTTTACAGTTGGCACTAAGTATTCTGGCAGGTAGCATTGTCCTGGCATCCGCCAAACCCAGATTCGTTCATCGGACTGCCAGATGGTGAAGCATGATTTCACCGCCCCCAGAGAATGTGTTTCCACTGCTCCAGAGTCCAATGGCGTGAGCTTTACACCCCTCTAGCCAACGCTTGGCATTGTGCATGGTGATCTTAGACTTGTGTGCTCCAGACAAACAGTTATAGTGCTGACGTTGCTTCCAGGGACAGTTTGGAACTCGGTAGTGAGTGTGCAACCGAGGACAGGCGATTTGTACGCGCTACGTGCTTCAGCACCCGGCGATCCCGTTCTGTGAGCTTGTCTGGACTACCAATTTGCAGCTGAGCCATTGTTGCTCCTAGACGTTTCCACTTCACAATAACAGCATAAATGGGGCAGCTCTATCAGGGCAGAAACTATACAACCGGACTTGTTGGAAAGGTGGCATCCTATGACAGTGCCACGTTGAAAGTCACTGAGCTCTTCAGTAGGGCTATTCTACTGTCAATGTTTGTCTATGGAGATTGCATGGCGGTGTGCTCGATTTTATATATCTGTCAGCAACTGGTGGCTGAAATAGCCAAGACCACTCATTTGAAGGGGTGTACACATACTTATGTATATAGAGTATTTTTTCTGTGAAAAACTATAGCTGCATGCCTCTGATCACTCTATTGAAGAAAAAAAACTTTCAATATAATTAAAGTCATTCAAACTTGTTTTTCAACCACTCCACAAATGTCTCATTAACAAACTATGGTTTTGGCAAGTCAGTTAGGACATCTACTTTGTTCATGATAAGTAGTTTTTCCAACAATTGTTTACAGACAGATTATTTCACTTATAATTCACTGTATCACAAAGAAGTTAACATAGACTAAGTTGACTGTGCCTTTAAACAGCTTGGAAAGTTACAGAAAATTATGGCTTTAGAATCTTCTGATAAATGATGTCAATTAGCCTGAGTCAATTGGAGGTGTAGCTGTGGATGTTTTTCAAGGCCTACCTTCAAACTCAGTGCCTCTTTGCTTGACATCATGGGAAAATCAAAAGAAATCAGCCAAGACCTCAGAGGAAAAATATGGTAGATCTTCACAAGTCTGGTTCATCCTTGGGAGCAATTTCCAAACGCCTGAAGGTACCACATTCATCTGTACAAACAATAATATGTAAGTATAAACACCATGGGACCACGCAGCCGTCATACCGCTCAGGAAGGAGACGCGTTCTGTCTCCTAGAGATGAACGTACTTTGGTGCGAAATGTGCAAATCAATCCCAGAACAACAGCAAAGGACCATGGGAAGATGCTGGAGGAAACAGGTACAAAAGTATCTATATCCACAGTAAAACGAGTCCTATATCGACATAACCTGAAAGGTTCGCTCAGCAAGGAAGAAGCCACTGCTCCAAAACCGCCATAAAAAAAGCCATACTGAGGTTTGCAACTGCACATGGTACAAAGATCGTACTTTTCAGAGAAAAGTCCTCTGGTCTGATGAAACAAAAATAGAACTGCTTGGCCATAATGACCATCGTTATGTTTGGAGGAAAAAGGGGGAGGCATGGAAGCCGAAGAACACCCTCCCAACCGTGAGGCACAGGGGTGGCAGCATCATGTTGTGTGGGTGCTTTGCTGCAGGAGGAGCTGGTGCACTTCACAAAATAGATGGCTTCATGAGGGAGGAAAATTGTGGATTTATTGAAGCAACATCTCAAGACATCAGTCAGGAAGTTAAAGCTCAGTCACAAATGGGTCTTCCAAATGGACAATGACCCCAAACACACTTCCAAAGTTGTGGCAAAATGGCTTAAGGACAACAAAGTCAAGGTATTGAGTGGCCATCAGAAAGCCCTGTCCTCAATCCTATAGAAACAATGTGGACAAAACTGAAAAAGCGTGTGCGAGCAAGGAGGCCTACAAACCTGACTCAGTTACACCAGCTCTGTCAGGAGGAATGGGCCAAAATTCACCCAACTTATTATGGGAAGCTTGTGGGAAGGCTACCCGAAACATTTGACCCAAGTTTAACCATATAAAAGCAATACTACCGAATAGTAATAGAGTGTATGTAAACTTCTGACCCACTGGGAATGTGATGAAAGAAATAAAAGCTCCACTATTATTCTGACATTTCACATTCTTAAAAAAAAGTGGTGATCCTAACTGACCTAAGACAGAAATTATTTACTAGGATTAGTGAAAAACTGAGTTTAAATGTATTTGGATAAAGTGTATGTAAACTTCCGACTTAAACGGTTGTACAAGCCTATGGGAAAGAGTAGTTTTAGCCACGACGAAGGTCACTTACTGTATACAGCCTTATGGCTGGGGCCAAAATTGTGTGTGTGGATGGCTAGTCGGATGGATCTGCACGGGTTTATACGACACCTCCAGCAGAATTTTATTCTGACATCTGCTATGGGCTAGGGCATCTCGAAGATATTCCATACACTGGACTGATGGCAGATTTTAGGAACGGAATGTAAATGGGCCGGTCTGTGGCTCAGAGGGAGTTTTCTATAAGGCCTGCCTAGTGCGAGCTAAATTGTAATGAGACGCTTCTGCCATGGATCCGAACGCAGATCTGGTGGCATTTCTTAGTAACCCTGGAGCCAGTCATTCTTTGGAGGGGTAGATTGTGGATTTTGCTCAATGAGAAAGTTTATTTTTTTAACATAGGATCAATGTTGATCACAGTTGTTTCTTGTTGAAGACGTAGCAACTAACATTAGCTTGCTATAGCTTGCTATTGTGTTCCTCTGTTTCGTAATGACTTTGTGGCTATTTCTTTCTAGTTGGCAAAATAAGTGAGCAAGATTTTGTTTGTGTACTGCCATATGTCACTAACATTGCCTACTCACTGGAATGGGCTAGTAAATATCCTAAACCTAGCCAGCTACATAGCGATAGCCGCAAGCTAAAACCAGGGAGAGAGGGAGGAACGAATTCACATTCTGCTTCATCTACTGCTGGCTTGCTAATGTTGAGTCAAATATGTTTTTCACATGGAATTGATTACATTTGATTTTTATTCTATAAAGATTGTAATTGTGTCAATATGTTGTAAAAATTCTAAAAACAAATCCTCACAGCTGTTTTCCATACTAAAAAGTGAAAATGCCACTTGGTGGCCACAAGCTTACAATGGACATACAGTAAGCTACAGGCAATATGTTCCTCCACCATGTGACCATGTGACCATGACCATCTAGCGTTCAGGACTTTCCATCAGTCTTTGTGGTTTTTATATGCAGGGAGCATAAATTGTACATTTATAAACTAACAAATAATTGTTCAAGTTAGAACTCATGAATATTAGTTATTATAAAAACTGGGTGGTTCGAGCCCTGAATGCTGATTGGCTGACAGCCGCGGTATATCAGACCATATACCACGGCTATGACAAAAGTTATTTTTAATGCTCTAACTTACGTTGGTAAACAGTTTATAATAGCAATACAGTACCTCTGTGGTTTGTGATATATGGCCAATATACCGCAGCTAAGGGCTGTATCCAGGCACTCTGCGTTGCGTCGTGCGTAAGAACAACCCTTAGCCTTGGTATATTGGCCATATACCACACTCCCTCGGGCCTTATTGCTTAATTATTTGAATGCACAGAGATACCGTGACTAGTTCCTGAGGCCCAATGTCGTGCCATTCATCCACCGCCATCACCTCATGTTTCAGCATGATAATGCACGGCCCCATGTCACAAGGATCTGTACACAATTCCTGGATGCTGAAAATGTCCCAGTTCTTCCATGGCCTGCATACTCACCAGACATGTCACCCATTGAGAATGTTTGGGATGCTCTGGATCGACGTCTACGACAGCGTGTCCCAGTTCCCGCCAAAATCTAGCAACTTCGCACAGTCATTGAAGAGGAATGGGACAACATTCCACAGGCCACAATCAACAGCCTGACCAACTATTTGCGAAGGAAATGTGTCACACTGCATGAGGCAAAGGTGGTCACACCAGATACTGACTGGTTTTCTGATCCACGCCCCTACCTTTTTTTGAAGGTATTTGTGACCAACAGATGCATATCTGTATTCCCATTCATGTGAAATCCATAGATTAGGGCCTAATGAATTTATTTAAAATAGACTGATTTCCTTATATGAACTGTAACTCAGTCAAATCTTTAAAATTATTACATGGTGCATTTATATTTTGGCTCAGTATACATAAATATCTGTTAGGGTCCATAATCTGCTACATGGACTTGTGGAGTTGCAGGAAATTGGTCCAAAAAAAAAGAAAATCAATCAAATTCAGCCTCGCCGCCCACCCATTGCCAAACACCCTACCACACCCACCACCTAAGCCCCCTTTCATACAGAAAAACCCCGGTTGTAGAGACGTATAGCCCTAACGGCAACCTTACTAAGTCTGATAACTCTGTTTAAAAGCTTTGTGGACAGTGGGACATTTCTCCCTCTCTCAGTGCAGGGAGGACACTGTTCTGTGGCGAGGAAGGTCTACTCAACATCTGTGTTTATCCTCCAGCTAAAACCAACAGGCTATATTTACCCCAGTCAAACAGGCCTGGGGAAAGCCTGCAGGGGAATAACCACTGGGTCTGGGAGAAGTGCTCGCTCTCCCTCCCTACCCGAAAAGTGAATCTATAAAACACCTCGGGGGCTCGTGCCTGAGGGAGTGAGGAGAGGGGGATGATGTTTTATGACAGTAAAGAAGCCATAAAGTAGATCCTAATTTTAACGAACATCCTGCTCCTTTTTTATATAACTCAAACTGTTGAAACTGTCATACATGCTGAGTCACAGACGGGCTTCAAGGGACGGCCAATACTTCAAAGAGATTCTGTGAGCAACACTGGTGCAGGTGGGTTAATGCCGATTGCATGTCGTGTATTTATATTGTAAGATCACAACGTCAATCGCAGATAAACACTTGATTTATTTACTCTGGATGTGAGCGATATGTGCTCAAATCAACAACAACAACAACAAATGCACAGACGTACGATGCTCTCTCCAGCATGATGAGGGCCAGATGGTATCCCTAGCCCGAGGCTTGCTTCCTCCTCTCGGAGCTGTGATGCTACACTAATGAGCATGATGGATCAGTCTGTCGGCCTCATCTTATGTGACGCTGTGCAGTATATTGTTCATTTCTATTAACCTTTATTTAACCAGGACGTCCCCAGGGGTCAGGGAGAAACCTGGCAAGAAACAGTATAGATCTAAAATGACAAAACAGAGGGAGGACTACCCGTGTGGTGGTTATTAAGACTCAAACTGTGCTGTTGGAATAGCTGAAACGGGAAAAATACTAAGTGGAAGATAAAGAAATCAAATCGATAGGGCTTGTGTAGTCTACTTTTAGAGAAGACACCCGACACTCAAGCCATGTTCGATTCATTTGATGAAAATTGTTTTAACTCAACAGCTGAATAACATGCTGACCACACCGCTCTCGTCGGGGGGCGTGAGGCTTGCAAAAATACATTTACACATACATGTTATTCAATCATTGCAGCGACAGCGAGCGTCTGCATGGCTAGGCGTTAAAATAGAAGTTGGTTCTATTTGACGCTCGATGCGCTGCAAGTCCTGCCTCTCAAATTTCCTTATTGGTTTTTAGGAGCATATACCCACGTGGGTGATTGAAAGGTGAACTGACATCCACACTCCTGTCGGTTGTAGTAATGCACCGTAAAGTTGGTTACCAACCGCCATATAAAAGTCCAAAATGGAAAAAGAAGCATGTAGGAAGGAGGAGAGATGACAAGAAACAAATGAGGTTTCTAGTTTTATCTGTGGATGAATTGTCGGAGTAGAGGACCTTGTGCATTTCAGGCAAAATAACAACCCAATGTTTATATCTCAGGACAAGTTAGCTAGCAACACCAGGACAAATTAGCTAGCAACAGCAAGCTAGCTAAATTGCCTTAAATGTTTAATGCTTTTCGGCCTGTGAATATAATTGGTTCAGAGTTTGTTTTGATATTTCAACCAGCGTGTCCTGACCGCTTCTGGTGTGGGTGAACAAAAATAAACGTGTGAGCGATGCCGGTTTGGTCAGCATGTAAGAGTGTACCCTTGAGAACCAGTTGAATCAGTGGTCTTTATCTTCAACAAAAACAAAAACAAAAAACACATGAGTTCGATGAGTCATCAATGAGAGGGGTGCGTGAATCATTAGGTTTACAGGTTAGAATGCAACGGGGGTCACCCAGATACAATTCCCTTTGTATTTTAAAGTCTTTTTACTTTATTTATAATGTAAGCCTAATCACAGAGACGGCAAGAAACTACGGCATATTCATCAAGATCATTTTGGAACTACATTGGGAAGCACTACTACGGGGTCCCAAGTAACCACAGAGAATTAATATCATAAATATAACATTTTGTTCAACCAAAACATGCTGCTTTTACATTTATTTATTTTTAATTTAAAAGTTAAGCTTTTCTCTCCAGAGGTGATTTAAGTCACTAATTATTTTAAAGCCGTACAGAAATGTTATCTTTGAAAGGCAATCAAGGCAGCATACAGTAGCCTATATGAAATGGACTAAACCAAAATATAACTATCAAATGTAGCAATTCAGCAACAATAACTAGTCATCTAAATAAATATCCCAAAGCATGTAAAATGGCATAATATCACCTCTTAGTTCAGGTTTTGATTCAAGAACTTTAGTCAAAATATTTTTGCAGCACAGAATGAAGAAATAAAATAGTACTAAAATGTGTATTGGTTAGTTTCACCACTGTTGTGAGACATTGATAGAAATTCCCTGATGGAAATGATCCAAAAACGAAGTGTCTCAATTAAAACACTTCTATCGTTCAGTGATAGGCACCTGTAAAGTTGAAGCAGTAGGGATGAATGAGGGGATCTGAAGTTGGAATTAGAGGCACCTGTAAAGTTGAAGCAGTAGGGATGAATGAGGGGATCTGAAGTTGGAATTAGAGGCACCTGTAAAGTTGAAGCAGTAGGGATGAATGAGGGGATCTGAAGTTGGAATTAGAGGCACCTGTAAAGTTGAAGCAGTAGGGATGAATGAGGGGATCTGAAGTTGGAATTAGAGGCACCTGTAAAGTTGAAGCAGTAGGGATGAATGAGGGGATCTGAAGTTGGAATTAGAGGCACCTGTAAAGTTGAAGCAGTAGGGATGAATGAGGGGATCTGAAGTTGGAATTAGAGGCACCTGTAAAGTTGAAGCAGTAGGGATGAATGAGGGGATCTGAAGTTGGAATTAGAGGCACCTGTAAAGTTGAAGCAGTAGGGATGAATGAGGGGATCTGAAGTTGGAATTAGAGGCACCTGGTCGTGGTTAATCAACTTTAACTGTGTTATTCAGAACTTCACAAGCACGCATTGCCTTTCTAACGTCATTTCCTATTAAGTGAATAGGCCCCTGAGGAAACTGCAGAAGTGATTAGTGTAACATTATTGAGCTGATCTGAAACCCTCTGTTCTCAGAAAGCAGGGAAGTTAGTGGACTTGACCTTTTCTCGCCGGTACTGGCATTATCGTTATTCTATTAGTCACGGAGAGAAAGCAACCAAAATAAATTGTTAAGCACCGTCATATCTATGCTGCCCTCTGCATGAAAGGTCTATCCTAATATTTGATGTGTTATTTCCTGCGGCATTCAGTGCACAGGCATGTGGACTAATATACAACATGTATACGTTTCACCCCCTCCCCCGTTCCCACTGCACAGGCATGTGGACTAATATACCACATGTAGACGTTTCACCCCCCCTCCCTCCCACTGCACGCACACCCACCCACCCACCAGATGACTTTGAACAAAGTAGATGGATATCTTTGAATCAAGAGGATATTTTAACGTCACACAAACTCAATTTCAGAGTTAAGGGGAAACTACAACTGCCTAACAGATAAGATTGGTCAGGTGGCAGACACAACTGACCTTAACATGTCACAATGACAGCTGATCAGCATTGACACTAATGTGTACGAACAGGTCAGCATGGCTTGCAAATATTGGTGAACTTTGGAGGTTTAAGTTTCTATGGTTGAATGAAAGATGATTGATTGAATGAAATGAGGGCTTTAGTTAATAACCACTTATGATGGCTTTAGTTAATAAAATGATTTAGCTAGTTAGCATGCTAGCCAGAGTCACCCATACTAGGCACAACCACTTTCAGTGACCTAGTTGGTTAACTAGCTCGTTTGTAAGATTTACCCGTGAATCACACAACACCAAAACATTTTTGTCGTAGGCTGCCAAACACGAAACTACCCAACACAAATCCCCTAAAGAAAACTGTGTTTTGTGGGCAATTCAATCAAAACAAAAATGAACCCACATTAGCAACTTTCTACTGCAGCACTTTTCAAAATTCTAAGCTCGATCAAACTAGGCTTGGTTTACATTCCCAAATGTTGCTGCGTTTCACTTAAGGAGACGATTGTTCCATTGTCTGGAACTTGTCATTTTACCACAGCCGCTTGGCCTTTACAAGTGTGATTAAATCAAGTAGAGAAAGTACAAACCCGGAGTATGCAAAAATTACTATGCGCCTGCGTATTGGAAAGACGGCGGACCAGGAAGGATCGGGCTTTTTTTTTTTAGTTAATAAAACATGATTTCTGAGGCCGATGTACCGTGTTTTTAACTAGTTAACGGATTAATATGGGTCTAGGTGAGACGTATATCCTCTGCGTGTTTAGAAAGGTGCAACGACGATAAAAAAAAAAAAGAACCCGTGGTATGCAAGTTGTTGGCTGCATAGCAGGAATGAAGTTATAGCTCTCCGCTGGCCAGTTGCAAGCAGTGAGCAATGGTAGCGAAACGTTTACCCCGCTAGCCGACTCGCCACTTTTCAATGTTTGTTGAGGAGCCCGAACTATTACTCAAAACTACTTTTGAAATACGACTTGGGAGTGTTTTCTTACCTCTCGACGTTCTCGCACTTTCGAAGAACTTATATCCCGTTAGAAATCCCCAATCCGAGGGGAAACATTGATCGAACAATATAGTGGACTGCTTGTTTCTATCTCGCTCGCAAACGTTGCCAGGAATGCCCTCTCCGGAGTCCGATCACACAAGCCAGGCGAAACCACCGCGCTGCGCTTAGCAAACGGTCTCACGCCGCAATGCGCCTGTGCGAGCATGGTTGTTGTAGTACCGATAGTAACATGTGAAGGGCAGTGTTCTACAACCATAACATAGACGCGTTAGTAATGTTCATTGCAAAAAAAATGCAATAAGTGCTGTCGCAGCAATGTCTCGAAGAAACAACAGCGCTGCTCAGAAATACGCAGTTGTGTTTTTGTGGTATAACAGTTCCTAGCTACATTTGGCTGTAAAATCATTTCGCATCACGTTCATTGTCTATTTGGGGTTGTTGGTTATAGAGTTGGAGCCTACTTATTAGTAAATAGCGCAACCTTGTGGCAGTCAATTATAATCAAAGCATTTTTACACGTAAACACAAATAGTGGCATACAGCGTTTGGCTATTTTATTTTGGACATGACCTGAAAACACAAATTCCATCCTCTCCACGTTATATGCCTGCCAACCACTATGACGCAAAGGTGTCGTTTTACTATTAAGCTGCATTACATTATTACCACGTCATAATACGCCAATTTTTCAAGGAAATATAATAATGTAGTCTGATTTTATATAGATTTTTATTTATATTTATTTTTATATATTTATATATATATATTTATTTTTCTTAAATATATATATTTTTTAATTCATAATACAAAATTATCAGCAACTTACATCGCAACATCAAACATGTCTAACAAAACAAAACACAGTTATAAACTTTAAAGTTTTTAGAAAGTTTTTATTAAAGGTATAAAAAAAATAAACAAGAAAATACTAAATACATACAAATAAATAATAAAAAAAAATAAAAACAATTATAGTGCAATTGTATTCACTCGGAATCTCATGATAATGAGAAGGAAGATGTTATTGTTTTTGTTATTCACTAGGGATAATGTCTTAACAAGATGATTCAGTTCAATCAAAAATATTAGTAATTTTGGTATAGAATTCTGGAATTTTTGTTTGTGTATAATGTATTTAGTATAAAGTATTTTTTTAAATTACAATCATTTCAAGGGTCTTGTTATCATTGCAATATTATAGCCTTCATGTCAAAAATATGGGTAGTGTTCAAAATGGAAAATAATATTCTGCAAGGTTTCCCCAAAATTATATCACAGATTTACATTCATAGAACAAGTGAGTAAGATTTTTCCCATCTTTTTCACAGAAAACGCAGATATCGTCAATAGCCACAAATTTGGACAACATAGAATTACATGGATATATCTTATGTAAAGTGCACTTCCTTAAATTGGTTTGGTATACAATATTTGTAAGGCATCAACCAAGCCAGACAATATCAGGAATAAGCATGTTCCATACCTTTTTTTCCCTCTGGGCGTAAGTTGGTTCCATGAATGGAAAATTTGTCTTATGTATTTATTACAAAAAGGATTTCTCAAGTTAAGCCCACGCCTTCCAAACTGAGTTCTGGAAAAGCTCTGTGATCATCACCAAAGCTAAGATGAGTTTTCATTAGTGTAGTTAGACCACTGGGAATGGCTTTGATCACAGAAATAAACTCTCTGAAAGGTATTGGAAACCCATCCAAAGTATAAATTGTTCATAAGCAAGAATATTACCCCTGTTCTCAAAAACATCAACAACAAAGTCAATATTCCTCTCGTGCCAGCTAGGGTAGAACAATGATTTATTCCTTACAGTTATGTCTGAATTATTTCACAAAATAGCTTTATGTGGGGAAAAATTGTGCGGGAAACATATTTTCCAGGCCATTAAAGCTTATTGGTGAAACCTAGCCAATTTAGTGGGTTTATCTTTCAGGAATATAATTACATTTCAGTAAAAATGGAAGACATCCCAACTTATTAAACACATCGTTTGGAATGAAAGACCAAACTGATTCAGTATTGACCAAACATCTTTTCAACCAATTGATCTTGAAAGTGTTATTTATGTCACAAAATCCAACACTTCCAGACCGCCTTCACCTCTTTTATTAGAGAGGACTGACTTGTTTTTGAAGTCAAGTCCTGTTGATCTCTTTACAGGTAGAGGGATTTACACATAAAGATAATGAGAGGTACACAAAGCGAGACAGGCCCTCTGCCTTGGACAGAATCACTCTCCCAAGTATAGAAAGATCCCTTTGTAGCCAATTATTCAATATATTCTTGGTTTTTTCTTAATGTTAGGAGAGAAATTCACATGTTGTCTGACTTAAGTGTTTTTTTTGACAGATGTATTCCTAAATATTTAACACAGTCCTTTACAGGAACATTTTCTATTTCTTTATCATCAGAGTCATATAAACATAAGATTTCATATTTAGAAACATTCAGTTTTAATAGAGAGTGCAGTGATAGCATTAAGGGCATGCAGTATATTGATTTCCATTATTCAGAATATCTAGAGATAGAAGTTCCGCAACCAAAATGAATACAAAGGGTGAAATTGGGCATCCCTGTCATTCACTTCTGTTGATCCGGAATATTTTGGATGTATTAAGATTTAGTAACACAAAACTATTTATATCTTTGTAAAACATGTGAATGACTTTGATAAAATGTTCACCGAAACCAAAAAGTTTAAGAGACCGAAAGAGAAATGAATGTTCAATTGTGTCAAAGGCTTTACAGAAGTCCAAAAATAAGACAACAGCATCTGAGTCAATTGCATCTGACTAATCTAGAAGGCCCAAGACTAAACGAATGTTAAAGCTTATGTGACGGCCCTTCATAAATCCTGTTTGAGTCTCATTTATAATGGTATCTATTCCTTTCTTTAATCTTTTGGCATTTACCAGAAAGATTATCAGGCTTCAGAATCAGTGAAATAAGTGGAGACCATTTACCCATTTTCAATGCAATCTTGAAACATATTAAAAATAGGGTCTTCTAGTAACTGCCAAAACTGTCTATAGAATGTCTATCCCATTTTTCATTGAATCCAGAGCCTCTCCAATTTCTTCAATTGACACAGGTGAATCGCAAACTGAGTGGAAATCATCCTCAATTACAGGGATGATGTAGTCGAAGTGAAAAAGGGATAAGGTGCAGCATGACTTCAATGAGAAGGACTGTTCCAGAATGTAAATATTTTTCTTCCGCAGCTGAAACAAACTATAAAAGGGATTGTCCAACTCGCTCTTGATTTGACATTTTGACGTTTATCATAGCTGACTCCGACGTCATAGGACTTGTTTTACTATCCCATAAGAAACTAATTAGAACTCCCATTGTTCTTCGTGATCTTCATCCAAATCTAATTTGTGACCGTGATCTCATCATCGTCGTCGGCATCGGGAGAGAAGGGGGCATTAAATGGGGATTTACAGATGTAAATTCAAAGATAATACTGTGTATAATAAAAAGCAGTGCCATACATTAATATTTTATTGATCCTATTAGACCAGGGCAATTAGTTCCAGGGCGGTATGCCATTGCATGATGCTCAAATAGAATTAGCACAAACCTCAAAACTGCAAAACCATGAACTCTTACCTCCCTCCCTCAGTGTGGACAGAGAACCTGCGAGGGGATCTGAGGCACAACCTGAGCCTGCCCCTGGACAGCGGCTACCGGGTGGAGCACCTGGTCTCTGTGCCTAGCCAGCGGGTCTTTGTTGGGGCCTGCGATGACCTCTCTCTGCATGTGTTCTCTGACCCAACTCAGGGCATGGCGGTCCTGTACCGGGCCAATTGCTTGGGCTCTGTGCTCTGTATGCATTACTGTAAAGTGTCCGGGGAGCTGCTGACTGGCAGCATGGGCATCATCACCTTCTGGAGCTTCTGGACTACTCTGCAGATGGGTGGGATATTCAAACGTTTTGTTAGGAAGCACTACAGTCTTCTTGTTCTTTAAGATAAAAATCATTTTCTCTTCAACTTCTCTGACACATCCTGTTTTTTTACTCAATTCCCGCACCTTGGTTGGACTGATAAGTAGCGACCATATTGTTTTCCCTGACATCTGACCTCTGTGCAGACCCACCTGGGGATTGTTAAGGTGCTGGACTGGCACTGCAGCTCCTTGGAGAGGGACACTGTCGTTAGTGGCCTGGTGATGGGGAGACAGGTGTCCACGTTTTACACGCTCTGCAACCGCGGGATCAAGAGCTTTGACTTTGTGAGGAAGAAAGAGTACAGGGCTCTCAGGGGGCCTTGGTCAGGGACAGGCACAGCTCCTGAGGCGGGTCAAGAGCAGTCGGGGACAGGCACAGCTCCTGAGGCGGGTCGAGAGCAGTCGGGGACAGGCACAGCTCCTGAGGCGGGTCGAGAGCAGTCAGGGACAGGCACAGCTCCTGAGGCGGGTCGAGAGCAGTCGGGGACAGGCACAGCTCCTGAGGCGGGTCGAGAGCAGTCGGGGACAGGCACAGCTCCTGAGGCGGCTCGAGAGCAGTCGGGGACAGGCACAGCTCCTGAGGCGGGTCGAGAGCAGTCAGGGACAGGCACAGCTCCTGAGGCGGGTCGAGAGCAGTCATGGACAGGCACAGCTCCTGAGGCGGGTCGAGAGCAGTCAGGGACAGGCACAGCTCCTGGCTGTATCGCAGGATAGTATCGCCAGACTGATCTCTCCCGCCAGCGAGGAGTTGCTACCTCTCCCCTGACCCTTCCTCCTCCTGGACCAGGCCCTGGGGTTTTCCTACAACCCTGGTCGGAAGGAACTGTTTGTGGCCAGTGGTAGTCCAGAGGTCCTGGTGCTAGACGTGGCTTTGTGCCCTTGCACAGCTAAGCGGATCATCCAGACCTCCAGGGACGAGGACCTGGATGACAGCATGATGTGCCTGGAGGCAGTGATGGTGGGTGGCGTGGAGTGGGCCGGGGTCAGCCCCCTACCCTGCCTGGTGTTCAGTGGGCGCCGCAACAGGAAGCTCCAGCTGCTCTCCCCCAACCGACTGCGCTGCCCTAGAGTTGGTGGTGGTGTTGGGTCCTGTCGGCACTTTGGAAGTGTGGGACACTCGGGGTGTGCAGTTGGCCAAGATAAGCCTGGGTACGCCGGTTAGCTAGGTGTGCTTCACTAACAGGAGGCACCATCTGCATCATCCCTGGCCTGCTGCACCACACCACAAAGCGACCACACTTAAAGTATTATGGTGTAATGAAATAACATTTATAAATAGTCAAGTTTACCTGTTATAAATGATAGTTAAAGCAATAATTTCCCCTCTCACAGGCTCCTGGTCTTATACTCTCCAATTGGTTAGAACTGTAGAGAAGGAAGTGAATCTGGAGGACGAGCTAATGTAAGGGCCACGAGAATGGGACAAGTCTCAAACACTATTCAAGACTCCCACCGGACATAATTCTTCTAGACTGGACCGTGGCTCCACGCGGCTTCCTCCCCGACTCAGTGCTGCGTAACTGGAAACCGAAGCAGGAGCCACCCAAGGCCCTGTTGCCAAAGCCCTTCAGATAACAGTCTTGCAGTCAGAGGAGGAACCAGAGCATTCACCAATAGACACTGTCATCCTCGCTAAGGCCAAAGAAGCAAGACTCAACAAACCAATCCGCATGCCTAAACTGCTTGACACCCGAAACCGAGTGTGAATCACTGCCCGAAGACGAGGAAGATGACACTAGTGACGGAAATGAGCTTCTGAAGAATATCTCCGAGAGCCTATGACGTTGACCTGATGTTGACCATGGAGGGTATGGACAGTGATGTCTGTGCGAACTGCACATAGGCCCTGCTCAGCATGTTCCAGACCTACGACATCCCTCCAGAGATCATAAAGAACCTCACCTTTTGCCTCCTGAAACATATCCAGAAGGGGAACCCCCACTGGAAACGCCTGGGGGGGGGGGGATCAGGTAGATCACTTCCAGGACAAACACCTGTACTTGCTGGAGGAGGTTCTCCTAGACCCAGCGGTGGACCTACGGGAGGTGGCCACGTACATCCTGAGCTGGGCCTACGACACTGAGAACAAGACCAGCTTACTGAGTAGAATGCAGGCCAATGAAGACGTACCCAAGATGTGAGTAGTGCTCAAATCAAAGGAACTGAGAGTGATTTTGGCCCTGTCCGGGGGTGTCCTCGGATGGGGCCACAGTGTCTCCTGACCCCTCCTTTCTCAGCCTCCAGTATTTATGCTGCAGTAGTTTATGTGTCGGGGGGCTAGGGTCAGTTTGTTATATCTGGAGTACTTCTCCTGTCCTATTCGGTGTCCTGTGTGAATTTCAGTGTGCTTTCTCTAATTCTCTCTTTCTCTCTTTCTTTCTCTCTCTCGGAGGTCCTGAGCCCTAGGACCATGCCCCAGGACTACCTGACATGATGACTCATTGCTGTCCCCAGTCCACCTGGCCGTGCTGCTGCTCCAGTTTCAACTGTTCTGCCTTATTATTATTCGACCATGCTGGTCATTTATGAACATTTGAACATCTTGGCCATGTTCTGTTATAATCTCCACCCGGCACAGCCAGAAGAGGACTGGCCACCCCACATGTGCTCTCTCTAATTCTCTCTTTCTCTCTTTCTTTCTCTCTCTCGGAGGACCTGAGCCCTAGAACCATGCCCCAGGACTACCTGACATGATGACTCCTTGCTGTCCCCAGTCCACCTGGCCGTTCTGCTGCTCCAGTTTCAACTGTTTTGCCTTATTATTATTCGACCATGCTGGTCATTTATGAACATTTGAACATCTTAGCCATGTTCTGTTATAATCTCCACCCGGCACAGCCAGAAGAGGACTGGCCACCCCACATAGCCTGGTTCCTCTCTAGGTTTCTTCCTAGGTTTTGGCCTTTCTAGGGAGTTTTTCCTAGCCACCGTGCTTCTACACCTGCATTGCTTGCTGTTTGGGGTTTTAGGCTGGGTTTCTGTACAGCACTTTGAGATATCAGCTGATGTACGAAGGGCTATATAAATACATTTGATTTGATTTTGATTTGATTTGATTGACATTTCACAAATGAACCAGTTTTGTTAGCAAGAGTCTTATTTATGATTTGTTTGTGTATTTCCCCTCCCAAACCCTTCTCACAACCACAGGCTCCATAAACGGTGGGATAGAAAACTGTCTTGATGATCTGGAGCACGAAAGATCTACAGACGCTCCCACCAAATCCATCGGCAGAAGGCTGTCCAGGCCATATTTTACACAGGGACTCCAGTACGGTTAGCTTTTTTTCCCAGTGTCATTTTGAAACTAAACATTTGGGTTGTACTCTGTTTCAGTTAATTTCAATAGAGGAAATGTATTTGACATGCAATTTGATTTACCCCCCCCCTCCCTTTCTTCTCTCTCTCCTCAGGGCCCTTCTTGGAGTTCACAGCAAAGAACACTGGAACTATGAGGCCCAATATGACTGTCTTACCCAGTGCATTTGTTTAATTGCTTATATATTATTGTCAACACGTTACTTCCAGTGCACAATGGCAATGTTCATCATTTACACGACGGCTTTGTACTGTATTACAAACGTATAATATTATTTTCAAACTAGTTCCTCAATATGCTATGAAAGTGAACACTGACTGACTGGTTCCCAAGCTGACTGGTTCTCTTCTTGTACCCAGGGCGCTTAGCTACCACTCTCATCCCTCAGTACCCAATCAGGCCTTTGCTTTCCAGGGCAGTGCTGCTGGTGCTAACTAAGCAGGCAGCGTCTGCCGATGGAGAAATTCTGATTTTAATCCAGGGGAAGCAAATGCTGATTTTCTGCCCTAATTAGTAATCTTTGTGTTTCATGGAGAGAAACCCTGGAAGTCTTTAGATGTGTTGGGTGATGGTGTGGCAAGACACGATTCATCAAGTAATAGTTTATTTTTGTATATTTATTTAATGTATTATTTTTTAGTTCAATCATTATCAGTCTCACCCCTATTTCTCCCATCCCTTTCGTTCTCCTCTCTTCTTTCTATTTTACTGTCTATTTCTGTCTCCCACTCTCTGTAAACAGATCACATGTGGACTCCTGACCTCCCTCTTATGAGGTCCCTTGGGGGGTACCCATGAATCTTCTCCCCCTAAAGTCGTCGCCAGGCCACAGCCTGCCAAGCGACGACTTCAAGCGCCCACACCGCTCACCAAAGAAATGCAGCAAATTCTCTCAGTCCACAGCCAAGTGGGAGAGCATTGTGGAGATCCCTGAGAAAGTACACGTACAAGTCTATGACCCCGTCCTCCTAGGGGAGGCAGGGTAGCCTAGTGGTTAGAGCGTTGGACTAGTAACCGGAAGGTTGCAAGTTCAAACCCCCGAGCTGTCGTTCTGCCCCGGAACAGGCAGTTAACCCACTGTTCCTAGGCCGTCATTGAAAATAAGAATTTGTTCTTAACTGACTTGCCTAGTTAAATAAAGGTAAAATAAAAAGATGTCTACAAGAAATCCAAGCCCCGTAAGCAGTTGTGCAGCCAGCTTCCCTCCATCAAGGCCCCCAGTGACTATGGGTGAGCTCCATGGGGATGAGCAAGGAGGCTAGTCTGGTGCAGCTTCCAGACAGCCCACAACACTTCAGACTGGAGCCCATCAAGGGTAAGAGGGACTCCAACTGGAGGGAGAGCCTATACAAGCTTGTATCCCAATATGGCTTCCGCTCCACAGAGGGACAGACTGTCCGCTCTTGGCCCTCTGGATGTCCCAGGGGCTGTCCAGCGCTACCCCTGCACCCTACCCCTCTTCAGACCAGGTAGGCCAGCCAGGTGTCCCTGGGCCAGATCATCATTGGAAAGGCCCCCCCTTCCAGTTCCACCATGGGCCCCTCTGGAGAGCATGTATGGGAGACTAGAGGTGGACTGGGTGAGGGAGCCAATGGAGCCCTAGAGAGGGAAGGTACAGAAAGTGAAGGTGATCATGTCTAGGTGTCATCCATCCTTATCACCAGGGGGCAGTGTGGGGCCAAGGTTCCATTTAGTCAGTGTTAAGTTGTATTGTCTCCGGATATCTGTGTGATAAACATCTACCAAATTGTGATGGGATTGTAATGCATTAAGCTTGTTGTTGTAAGTTGCAATAAAATAGAGCTGTATACTAGACAGTATGCTGTGTGATAATTGGAGACACAACACATGCATGCTCTCTCACACAAGCGCCAATGACACACACAGGCTACACAGTGTTATACACACACACACACACACCATGAAAAACTATTTCAACCCACTGGTCCAAAAAACATCAGCCTAATGACCAAGGTTAACTGACAATGACCAGTATAGGCTGTTGTTGTACAGTCAAGCAATGCCTTAACTTTAAAGGTCATCCATAAAAATACGCCTTACAGATAGACTTTTTAAAGCCCGATTTTTTATAATCAAAATGAAGCAAAAGTTCATTTGGTCGTCCAAGCGATGTCCAAATTATGAGATATAAAGGCCTATGTGGATGTAGGCTCCTCAAGAAACTACACTACCCAGAATACAACGGCATATTCCACCCCCAGTACAGCCGGTGTATTTGGATACAAAGTCAGCCGAGAGACTGACAGCTCCGTCTAGAAATGGCACGTCTTTTGGAGAAAAAAGCGATTTGATTGTGAAGGACAAGTGGCCAACCGACTGACCCAGATGAGCAAGGACTCCAAGACTATTCATTTTGTGGAATTGGATTATGGAATCTGATGGTGGATATTTGGATGCGATCACACGCCCATGCGACAATGTCAATGGATGTTGTGATGAACAGTGGTCAGGCTTTTTTTCCGTAAATATTTGAATATTTCATATTTGGTTTATTTGAACCAGAAGACAAGACGCTATATACGCATAAAGACAGGATTATAATTCAATGTTGCACCAAAAGGAAGAATTAGGCTTTTATTAGACCTGTTACGTTATTATTATTATTATTGTTGTTATTATTATTGCCTCGAGGATGGTGCATCTGTCTATCAAAGCCAAAGAAAACACGTTACCGTAGACGATTATCGCCTTATTCTTTATCACGTCAACTCGAATCAGAGATACACAAATATTTGCAATTGGAATTACAGTCAAATGCTTTCACGAAACACATAATGTATTATTACTGTAGGCTATTTCGGTCTCTAACATAGCGTGTGAAGGTGTCGAAAAGCACTGAAATATATTCGTTAAAAGCCAGCAGGTGCGGGGGACCTTTGCTCACAAATAACTGAAATGTGCAACATTGTGTCCATATAACTAGACAAGGCTATTGCTTATGATTACAAATGTATCAGATGTTATGAATGAGCATCGTCTTATAGCCTACAAAATTGACGCGAAGATAATTATGGCTACAACAGACTGTTCTGTACACGTTGTATGTATACGTTTCTGTCGCGATAACTCGCGCATTCGTGAACGCTCACTGTATCGTGTTTATTGAAACGTTACAGAGCGCAGAATTTAGGCCGGACAATGTAACAAGACGAATGATCAATCATTGATGTTCACTGACTACTAAGGTGCAAAATGTACAGTCACTCAATGATGTTTGCCTGAACACTGTCCGCCGTAATTCCCCATCTAAAAATGGAGGAGTAGGCTTTTTAAGAACATTCAACGGGCGTATACGTTGATCGATGTAGGCGTGCAGGACTTAGACGAGGCAGCAGATAGTAAGGGAAATATTTCAATCGACATTTCAACGAAATACGACGTCAAGACAAGGGTCTTTCATCGCTGTCAAAAAGCCAATGACCCGGTAATAACGAGATGTCAGACAAGCGCTATTTTTCTGCGCTGCGCTTGATTGGAAATAACAACGATCCTTGCTCAGAGGATGTTAAACTACACAGGTGAAACTATTTAGAATACAAATGTTTTGTTACACGTGGTGCAACTGATTTATAAATAGCCGATTTAGATGTGGGATCTCCTTTAACTGTCGCGTGGCTTCCTCACTGTCTTTGGCCTCTCATAATCTCCAGGGAGAGGAGTGAGTTTGCCTCTTTAAATCTCTGTGTCAGGATCTGTTCTCAAGGAGGCGAAATGAAGTGCAGCGTTTGCCATGAATTATTCATCAGGGCAAAAAATTCAAGGAAATAAAAATAGTAAGAAACCATAATAAACTTTTGTGGTCAACTGAGACCATCCAGCTCTTGCTGAGTCTTGAGAGGGACGCAGCAAATCAAATCTGTAGTCTAATATGAAATAGCAATAGATGCTTTGAGGATCATAAGCCCCCCCCCCACAGCCCCCCTACAGTAGTCGTAAAAGCCGTGTGGGATGTTACAGAGACCCATGTTCAGATCCTGAGCAGCGCAAAGCTATCCCATCCACCAGAACCTCATCTCACAGTACTGAAGAGGGAACACATGGTCTACTTTGGGATTTTTCCCAGGCCAGCCTCTCTGGTAGCTTTCTAGAACATACATGGGAGAATAATCAGTAGCCTCTCTCAGGGAGAGCCAGGGGTCACCCCAAAGTGAACTCGTAGGTATACATGTTAAATACACACTGCATTATACATGGTAATACAGACTGCTACACACACATGATTGGTGACAGGAACTGGAACTACCCCAGTAAACGGGGCCAGTGATGGGACAGTGGAGCTTTGGCCTGCCTGTCCACTGATCTGTCACTCCTCTGGTTAAGGAGGCCTGGATTCAGCTGATGGGCCCTGCATGGATTTTGTGTGTGAGTTGACAGAGGGCAGGCCCACACCGCTGACCAGCAGCCGGGCAGCCATGGACCCATATGCCAGAGCGAGCAGCACAGCAGCCCGCCTGCCCTGCACCAGCTGTGGGGGCTGCTGCGACCCTCCTCCCCCTGGCCTCGTGCTCGCTGGTCCCCTTGGCCCCCCTTATGGCCCCCCTCTCTCCTCCATGCCCCCGCACATGACCCCCGCTCCCCCGGTGTGTGCTGCTACAGCTGTCCAGGCTGAGAATGGCAGCAGCTGGAACTCCTCCTCTGGTTCTTCAGACTCCCACCCTGGCCACCAGTGCGGCTCTACCACCTCCAACCCCTACTGGACGGCGGTGTTTGACTACGAGGCCACAGCAGACGAGGAGCTGACCCTGCGGCGCGGGGACCTCCTGGAGGTCCTCTCCAAGGACTCCAAAGTGTCCGGGGATGAGGGCTGGTGGACGGGCAAGATCCAAGACAAGGTGGGCATCTTCCCATGCAACTACGTTACTCGGAGGGACGCCGGCAGCTACCCACAGCTAACCGCAGGAGGGCTGGTGGCGGGTGGGGTGCCTGAGGGGTGCCCCCTGGAGATTGACTTCACTGAGCTGGTGCTGGAAGAGGTGATCGGGGCGGGGGGGTTTGGGAAGGTGTATAGGGGGATGTGGCAAGGGGAGGAGGTGGCAGTTAAAGCTGCCAGGCAGGACCCGGACGAGGACATCAGCGCCACAGCTGAAAGCGTACGACAAGAGGCCAGGCTTTTCTGGATGCTCAGACACCCCAACATCATCAACCTGATAGGGGTGTGCCTGCGAGAGCCCAACCTCTGCCTGGTGATGGAGTACGCCCGCGGGGGGGCTCTGAACAGAGCCCTAGCTGGGAAGAAGGTACCCCCCAGGGTGCTGGTGAACTGGGCCGTGCAGATCGCCACAGGGATGGACTACCTGCACAATCAGACCTTTGTACCGGTTATACACAGAGACCTCAAGTCAAGCAACAGTGAGTATGCCAACACTCATCTCACACTCCAGTCTGCCATCTCAAAGATATCATTCGCTCCAAGTCCTATTTCATGTCAAATATAAAACGTTTGGGGGGCAAATCACACTCAGAATGGGAACACGTTCATTCTTTCCGTTGGTTTGTTTGCATGTTGAATCAGCCATGCACACACAGTTGATTGCCTCATAGGCCGTAGACAGACTGTATTATTGCCTATTTTAGTTCCAGTCTCCAGTTAAGGGAAGTATAGTATATGAAATTCATTTAACAGAGGATGGATGAGTGGACACTGACAGAATGTGCAGTACAATGCATACTGTTAACCCTCGTGTTGATGGGTTCATTTAAGTATCGTGTGGATGAAACGAAATAGAGAGTTCTTCTGTTTGACACACAGACAGTTGAGTTGAGAATGGCAGGGTAAGTTCAGCCCTGGAGAGCTGGCTCTCTCTCTCTGCCATCTTCCCCCTGTCATTTATTCCCCCCTCCTCCCATCCTCTCCTCTCGTCCTCCTCTTTCTACCACCCCTCCTCTCATCCTCTCCTCTCATCCTCCTCTTTCTACCACCCCTCCTCAAGGACAGCAGTTCTGCTCTGCAACTCGCCAAGCTATTTCTGGTCCTTTGTACTACTTGCTGTTTAAAGTCACAGTTGTTGGTGTATTGGGGGGGGGGGCACTGTGTGTTAGTGTGTGTGTGTGTGTGTGTGTGTGTGTACGTGGGCCTGTCTGTGTGTGTGACGTGAGTATGGGGGATGGGGTGTAGAGGTACGAGTTGAGGCTACAGGATGCTGAGTCCAGAGATTTGTGAAGGGGAGAGATGATCTGGAGTGTCTGTAGCTTAAAAACACCCGGCTCACAGATCTTCCGTACTGTTTCTAATCGCTCCCCGGTTTGTGAAGCCGTGATGTAGGCGAGAGCCGCCATGTGAAAAGCTGCCCCTCCCTCAGTAGCTGGGATGATAGGGATCAGATGGGTATTGGATGGCGAAGCCTTGGCAACAACACAGAGCTGCCTCCACGACACTGGGCTGTGTTGAGTCATCCAGCTGTCAGCATCCCGGCGCAAATGTCAATTCCTTCACTTGGAATTATTTCCGTGTGAAAAAGATGATTTCAAAGGAGTGTCTCAATCTGTCACGCCGTCTCATTTCTCTGCGTCCCGTTAAAAAAAAAAAAAAGCTAAACTATTCAAGTATGTGATCAGACGATGTTTACATTGCCTCGGCGAAGCCCGGAGGGAGGGAGGGAGGAAGAGAGAGGAGAAAGGAAAGGAAGAGAGGGAAGGAAGCAAATGAGATGGTGAGAGAGGAGAGGTTACAAAGATGAGGGAGGAAAGAGAGGGACAGAGAGGGAGAAGAAAGATAAGAGAAATACATTTACATTTACATTTAAGTCATTTAGCAGACGCTCTTATCCAGAGCGACTTACAAATAGAAGGGGAGAGCGATTGGGGAGGTAGAAGGAGAGGGACAGAGAGAGAGAGAGAGAGAGAGAGAGAGAGGGAGATAAACAGTGGTTCATCTTAGTTTAGGGTTACACCTCAGCTCATTGTCCAGGTGTACAGGTCTCAGATATCCGCTTCAAACCGCCGCCCGTTTGGCATCACTGCGGTTATGGAGAAGCTTTAGGCCCCACAGCTTCTCCTCTGTTTCTTCCCCACCTATCTGGCCGGCCCTCAAACCTCTCCTCTTCCCACTCACTGTATTTGTAGTGTGTGTGTTGGTGTGTGTGTGTGTTGGTGTGTGTGTGTGTGTTAGTGTGTGTTTCTGCCTTTCTCTCGGTGTGGTTGTTTGCCTGGCTGAGGCTGGAATAGAGAGCCTGACTGTCTAACTGGGATAATCTGATTACGGTGACCTCCTTAGAGTGATGTGACAGCGGTGTTTGTGGGTTGGCAGGTCGCTGTCCCGTGGTCCCTTTAGCCGTACCTGTCACACTGATCCAGAATCAGCCCACTCTCTCAGTGGCGCACAATCCTCCTTGGGTCATATGATTCAGGGCAAGAGTGTTGCTGGCTCTCATGCCAGCAGCAAAATCTAAATAAATAGGAATATAACTGTTATAACAGTTTATAAGCACACTGACTTGAGAGAAGCCCTAAGAATGTGGTCATGTGAACAATCGCGTCATTAACCGCAAATTTCTCAAAAACATGGCCCTAGTCGATAGCCATTCAATTAAAACACATTATTGATCAGGTGATTTGACCAAGTTGTAATTCAACCTGCCCTAGATAATGGGTCTTCAGAAAGAGGTCTTGGAAACTCTACCCTGTGATGGCTAACGTGTCTGCTGCCACTGCATTGAGTTGTACAGTATATGGGCATGACTCAGCATCCGGTCACAAAATACTGTACTACTGATCACCTGGCTACTGTAACTCACGTAGAAATATAATCTATAGAACAGACGTCCCCATTCAAGTCAATGATGCTATAATGGGTGGACTAGCAGCGGGTTAGAGGTTCTAAGCCCTTTCTATAGATTATATTTCTATGGACACACACGGGTCAGATAGACCCCTCTATACTGCAGAGGTAGGTACGTTATATATACCTACGTTCTGTTCTGTTAATTACTGATGTCCCCTTTCATAATGAAGAACCCTTGGTCATGTGCAGTGTTGCTCTAAGTTATTCTTGTACTAACTAGCTTCATTAAATGTGAATCTCCAGTTCACTTCCTTGTATCTGGAGTCTTTCTTATTATAGACATGAGTAGTAAGAGCTAAGACACTACAACCTAGATGACTGTGTCCCAATAAGCTTACTGTATACAGATACATACAGTTGAAGTCGGAAGTTTACATACACTTAGGTTGGAGTCATTAAAACTCGTTTTTCAACCACTCCACAAATTTGTTGATAATAAACGATAGTTTTGGCAAGTCGGTTAGGACATCTACTTTGTGCATGACACAAGTCATTTTTCCATTAATTGTTTACAGACAGATTATTTCACTTATAATTCACTGTATCACAATTCCACTGGGTCAGAAGTTTACATACACTAAGTTGACTGTGCCTTTAAACAGCTTGGAAAATTCCAGAAATTTATGTCATGACTTTAGAAGCTTCTGATAGGCTAACTGACATAATTTGAGTCAATTGGAGGTGTACCTGTGGATGTATTTCAAGGCCTATCTTCAAACTCTGTGCCTCTTTGCTTGACATCATGGGAAAATCAAAAAAAAAATCAGCCAAGACCTCAGAAAAAAAATGTAGACCTCCACAAGTCCGGTTCATCCTTGGGAGCAATTTCCAAACGCCTGAAGGTACCACGTTCATCTGTACAAACAATAGTACGCAAGTATAAACACCATGGGACCACGCAGTCATCATACTGCTCAGGAAGGAGACGCCTTCGGTCTCCTAGAGATGAACATACTTTGGTGTGAAAAGTGCAAATTAATCCCAGAACAACAACAAAGGACCATGTGAAGATACTGGAGGAAACAGATACAAAAGTATCTATATCCACAGTCAAACACGTCGTATATCGACATGACCTGAAAGGCCGCTCAGCAAGGAAGAAGCCACTGCTACAAAATCGCCATAAAAAGCCAGACTATGTTTTGCAACTGCACATGGAGACAAAGATCGCACTTTTTGGTGAAATATCCTCTGGTCTGATGAAACAGAAATGGAACTGTTTGGCCATAATGACCATCGTTATGTTTGGAGGAAAAAGGGGAGGCTTGCAAGCCCGAAGAACACTATCCCAACTGTGAAGCATGGGGGTGGCAGCATCATGTTGTGGGGGTGCTTTGCTGCAAGAGGGGCTGGTGCACTTCACAAAATAGATGAAATCATGAGGGAGGAAAATTATGTGGATATATTGAAGCAAAATCTCAAGACATCAGTCAGGAAGTTAAAGCTTGGTCGCAAATGGGTCTTCCAAATGGACAAACTTCCAAAGTTGTGGCAAAATGGCATAAGGACAACAAAGTCATGGTATTGAGGTGGCCATCACAAAGCCCTGACCTCAATCCTATAGAAAATGTGTGGGCAGAATTGAAAAAGCGTGTGCGAGCAAGGAGGCCTACAAACCTGACTCAGTTACACCAGCTCTGTCAGGAATGGGCCAAAATTCACCCAATTTATTGTGGGAAGCTTGTGGAAGGCTACCCAAAACATTTGACCCAATTTAAACAATTTAAAGGCAATGCTACAAAATACTAATTGAGTGTATGTAAACTTCTGACCCACTGGGAATGTGATGAAAGAAATAAAAGCTACAATAAATCATTCTCTCTACTATTATTCTGACATTTCACATTCTTAAAAAAAAGTGGTGATCCTAACTGACCTAAAACAGGGAATTTTTACTAGGATTAAATGTCAGGAATTGTGAAAAACTGAGTTTAAATGTATTTGGCTAAGGTGTATGTAAACTTCCCACTTGAACTGCATGGTTGCTTCTGTCCCGTGACCCAGTTTCCAACCACAGAAAGGTGAAAGGACTGGACTTAGATTAGATTAGAGATTAGAGATGGAGATACCCATCTCTGAGGATTCACCAATCAAGTCCTTTTGTAGATGAGTCGATAAGAAGGAAAGCAACCAAGGAAATGCCATTTAAAAACCCATGTTTGTAGCCTCTGTTTGGGGAGGTTTTGTGAAAGCTGTTTGACAATTAAGATACTGAACGAGAGAGGCTGCTACACTGTATATAGGCATCGTAAAGATGGGGGTGGGTGGTTGACGGTACCTGCTGCTGTTTTGAGCGCTGTCACTTCAAACGGAGAGCAAGTTGACACGTTCAACAGTCACCAGAATAGTGGGGCCTTGAGTCTGCAAGCTGGCAGGTCCAGTTTGCCGTCGTTTCTTCCCCTCCCCTGGATAATTCAGCATTTATTACAGGAACCCATAACTTGGATATTACTCGGTCAGATGAAGTTGGACCGAAATGTCGAGCGTCATCATCTTACATTTCGGTACCTCTTCCGTTATGACATGAATACATGTTCCCTAATGGCTACTTATGGGATTATGGGATGGCCGTGCCACTGAAAAGCGTTTGAATGTGTGTTTGTTGAGAGAAGGATTAGCGTTTATGGCTAGCAGTAGCTGCTAATCCCTATCAGAGATAGACGAGCCTGGCTGACGGTCAGTGGATGACTGGGCTGGACTCTCTCTGAGTAGCCTGTCTTCTCTGGGATTCTCCCGCACAACAGAAAGAGGGATGTTGCCGCTAGAAGAGCCATGACTTGATTCATCGTCGTGGCAGGAGTAGGAAAATATTGTCCGGCACCAGAATACCTGATTCAATGAATGAATGAATGAATGAATCAAGGGCCCTGTCTGAATGCTTTCGCACGCATGTCTTTGGATGTACACGTGTTACACGCGTGTGTGTGTGTGTCAAAGCAAATCAAATCCAATTTGATTTGTCACATACACATGGTTAGCAGATGTTAATGCGAGTGTAGCTAAATGCTTGTGCTTCTAGTTCTGACAATGCAGTAATAACCAATGGGTAGTCTAACCTAACAATTTCACAACTACTACCTTATACACACAAGTGTAAAGGAATGAAGAATGTGTACATAAAGATATATGAATGAGTGATACAGAACGGCATAGGCCAGATGCAGTATATGGTATCGGGTACAGTGTATACATATGAGATGAGTAATGTAGGGTAAACATTATATGAAGTGGCATTGTTTAAAGTGGCTAGTGATACATTTTTCATCCATTTTTACATTATCAAAGGGGCTGGAGTTGAGTCAGTGTGTTGGCAGCAGCCACTCAATGTTAGTGGTGGCTGTTTAACAGTCTGATGGCCTTGAGATAGAAGCTGTTTTTCAGTCTCTCGGTCCCAGCTTTGATGCACTTGTACTGACCTCGCCTTCTGGATGATAGCGGGGTGAACAGGCAGTGGCTCGGCTGGGTGTTGTCCTTGATGAACTTTATGGCCTTCCTGTGACATCGGGTGGTGTAGGTGTCCTGGAGGGCAGGTAGTTTGCCCCCGGTGATGCGTTGTGCAGACCTCACTACCATCTGGAGAGCCTTACGGTTCTGGGTGGAGCAGTTGCCGTACCAGACGGTGATACAGCCCGACCGGATGCTCCCGATTGTGCATCTGTAAAAGTTTGTGAGTGCTTTTGGTGACAAGCCGAATTTCTACAGCCTCTTGAGGTTGAAGAGGCGCTGTTGCGCCTTCTTCACCACACTGTCTGTGTGGGTGGACCAATTCAGTTTGTCCGTGATGTGTACGCCGATGTGTACGCCGAGGAACTTATTACCCTCTCCACTACTGTCCCGTCGATGTGGATAGGGGGCTGCTCCCTCTGCTGTTTCCTGAAGTCCACGATCATCTCCTTTGTTTTGTCGACATTGAGTGTGAGGTTATTTTCCTGACACCACACTCCGAGGGCCCTCACCTCCTCCCTGTAGGCCGTCTCGTCGTTGTTGGTAATCAAGCCTACCACTGTAGTGTCGTCTGCAAACTTGATGATTGAGTGTGTGTGTGTGTGTGTATGTGCGTGCGTGTGCATGCGTGTGCGTGTGTGTGCGCGCGTGTGTGTGTATGGAGGTGGGACAGAGGGACACGGTGGTGCTCGCTAGCTAGGGCAGGGAACACTCACTGGGAGTGCAGCAACAATGACCCCATTCTCACACAACAAGCCAAGGCAGAGCTGGGCTCACAATGACAGGAGTCACTGTTGGGAAGGGGGCGCGGAGAGGACGGACGACGCAGAGACTGAGGGAGTGAGGTCGACTGTAGACCTTGAATGACAGGACGGAGGGATGGATGGGTAAAGAAAAGGAGAAGGAATGTGCTTGCTGTAGAGTGGGCCCTGCGGGCTAGGTTGGGGGAGGGATGGAGGGAGGGAGGGATACAGGGATGGAGAAAGTGGTGGGGATGGAGTCAGAGTGTTCTACAGAATCAAGGTCATAGAGTTCCTCTTGTACCTCTCTCTCTACTCCACACATCTGTATGTTCCCAACCAAAACGCCTCACCAATCAACCAATGGTGGTGGACTAATTCGTTGAACATAGCAAATGGTTGTAAAGAGAACTAGCTGACAGACGAATGAACAAAGTCAAATGAGGCCTATCCTGTGAGTGGTCGTGTCAGTGTGTTCTGTCTTACTACTGTTTTGGCTCGGAGTAAGGCCTTGGACTCAGCACAGGCACCGTGAGAACAGGGGAATACTGCAAACAGATGTTTGTATTCCCTCTCTGTTAAGCTCAGTTAGACCCCTTGAGTTGATCAACATGATGAAAGCGCCACACAGAGAGAACAGGGGAGAGGGATAGAGAGTGGGAGAGGGATAGAGAGTGGGAGAGGGATAGAGAGTGGAAGAGGGATAGAGAGTGGGAGAGGGATAGAGAGTAGAAGAGGGATAGAGGGACATAGAGTGGGAGAGGGACAGAGAGTGGAAGAGGAATAGAGAGTGGAAGAGGGATAGAGAGTGGGAGAGGGATAGAGTGATAGAGAATGGGGGAGGGATAGAGAGTGGAAGAGGGATAGAGAGTGGGAGAGGGATAGAGAGTGGGAGAGGGATAGAGAGTGGAAGAGGGATAGGGAGAGGGATAGAGAGTGGGAGAGGGATAGAGAGTGGGAGAGGGATAGAGTGATAGAGAATGGGGAGGGATAGAGAGTGGGAGAGGGATAGAGAGTGGGAGAGGGATAGAGAGTGGGAGAGGGATAGAGAGTGGAAGAGGGATAGAGAGTGGGAGAGGAATAGAGAGTGGGAGAGGGATAGAGAGTGGGAGAGGGATAGAGAGTGGGAGAGGGATATAGAGTGGGAGAGGGATAGAGAGTGGAAGAGGGATAGAGAGTGGAAGAGGGATAGAGAGTGGGAGAGGGATAGAGTGATAGAGAATGGGGGAGGGATAGAGAGTGGAAGAGGGATAGAGAGTGGGAGAGGGATAGAGAGTGGGAGAGGGATAGAGAGTGGAAGAGGGATAGGGAGAGGGATAGAGAGTGGGAGAGGGATAGAGAGTGGGAGAGGGATAGAGAGTGGGAGAGGGATAGAGAGTGGAAGAGGGATAGAGAGTGGGAGAGGAATAGAGAGTGGGAGAGGGATAGAGAGTGGGAGAGGGATAGAGAGTGGGAGAGGGATATAGAGTGGGAGAGGGATAGAGAGTGGAAGAGGGATAGAGAGTGGGAGAGGGATAGAGAGTGGAAGAGGGATAGAGAGTGGAAGAGGGATAGAGAGTGGGAGAGGGATAGAGAGTGGGAGAGGGATAGAGAGTGGAAGAGGGATAGAGAGTGGGAGAGGGATAGAGAGTGGGAGAGGGATAGAGAGTGGAAAGAGATAGAGAGTGGGAGAGGGATAGAGTGATAGAGAATGGGGGAGGGATAGAGAATGGGAGAGGGATAGAGAGTGGGAGAGGGATAGAGTGATAGAGAATGGGGGAGGGATAGAGAATGGGAGAGGGATAGAGAGTGGGAGAGGGATAGAGAGTGGGAGAAGGATAGAGAGTGGAAGAGGGATAGGGAGAGGGATAGAGAGTGGGAGAGGGATAGAGAGTGGAAGAGGGATAGAGAGTGGGAGAGGGATAGAGAGTGGGAGAGGGATAGAGAGTGGAAGAGGGATAGGGAGAGGGATAGAGAGTGGAAGAGGGATAGGGAGTGGAAGAGGGATAGAGAGTGGGAGAGGGATAGAGAGTGGGAGAGGGATAGAGAGTGGGAGAGGGATAGAGTGATAGAGAATGGGGGAGGGATAGAGAGTGGGAGAGGGATAGAGAGTGGGAGAGGGATAGAGAGTGGAAGAGGGATAGAGAGTGGGAGAGGAATAGAGAGTGGGAGAGGGATAGAGAGTGGAAGAGGGATAGAGAGTGGGAGAGGGATATAGAGTGGGAGAGGGATAGAGAGTGGAAGAGGGATAGAGAGTGGAAGAGGGATAGAGAGTGGAAGAGGGATAGAGAGTGGGAGAGGGATAGAGAGTGGGAGAGGGATAGAGAGTGGAAGAGGGATAGAGAGTGGGAGAGGGATAGAGAGTGGGAGAGGGATAGAGAGTGGAAGAGAGATAGAGAGTGGGAGAGGGATAGAGTGATAGAGAATGGGGGAGGGATAGAGAATGGGAGAGGGATAGAGAGTGGGAGAGGGATAGAGTGATAGAGAATGGGGGAGGGATAGAGAATGGGAGAGGGATAGAGAGAGGAAGAGGTATAGCAGGGGAAAGTAGAATAGCTCAGTGTGTCTGAAATGACACCGATCAATGGTCAGTCAGATTGCAACACACACACCACACACACTGGTACTGTCTACACAGGTCAATAAACATATAAGAGATGAGGCCAATGGCTACCAGTAAACTAGTGAGGACACAGGTCACACTACACAGCTTCCCAACCCCATGTCCTCTAGAGTTTCCGCTCATTCAATGATTTGAGGAATTTGGCATGTATTCAGGTACATCCTAGTTGCTCATTTCCCTGCATTCATAACATTCCCAGAATGCCAACGTACATACTGTACAGTACCCAGTTAACAGGGCAACCATGGCACCCAGCCTCCCTCTGCCAGCCTCACGTGACAACAGAGCAACAACAGAGAGCGCACGCTGCACACAGACGCACGCGCACGTACGAATGCACGCACACACACAGACGCTCGCACGCTCGTGCCAGAAAGCTGGCACAATGCACATTGGCCAGGCTGTGTGTGGCGACTGCTGTTAGAAGGGCATTGTTGCTGGCCAGTCTAGCACTGGGCCTAGGACTCCCGGAGACTGGCGGGGGGGACGCTGAGAGAAGGCAGGCCAAACACAGGGGGCCTTGCACTACTGTGTACAGTAGAGGACACACTGGGTGTCCCCTGAGCCAGATTTCTTGACCAACCGTAGTACAGTAGAGGACACACTGGGTGTCCCCTGAGCCAGAGTTCTTGACCAACCGTAGTACAGTAGAGGACACACTGGGTGTCCCCTGAGCCAGAGTTCTTGACCAACCGTAGTACAGTAGAGGACACACTGGGTGTCCCCTGAGCCAGAGTTCTTGACCAACCGTAGTACAGTAGAGGACACACTGGGTGTCCCCTGAGCCAGAGTTCTTGACCAACCGTAGTACAGTAGAGGACACACTGTGTCCCCCCTGAGCCAGAGTTCTTGACCAACCGTAGTACAGTAGAGGACACACTGGGTGTCCCCTGAGCCAGAGTTCTTGACCAACCGTAGTACAGTAGAGGACACGCTGGCTGTTCCCTGAGCCAGAGTTCTTGACCAACCGTAGTACAGTAGAGGACACGCTGGGTGTCCCCTGAGCCAGAGTTCTTGACCAACCGTAGTACAGTAGAGGACACACTGTGTGTCCCCTGAGCCAGAGTTCTTGACCAACCGTAGTACAGTAGAGGACACACTGTGTGTCCCCTGAGCCAGAGTTCTTGACCAACCGTAGTACAGTAGAGGACACACTGGGTGTCCCCTGAGCCAGAGTTCTTGACCAACCGTAGTACAGTAGAGGACACGCTGGCTGTTCCCTGAGCCAGAGTTCTTGACCAACCGTAGTACAGTAGAGGACACGCTGGGTGTCCCCTGAGCCAGAGTTCTTGACCAACCGTAGTGCAGTAGAGGACACCCTGGGTGTCCCCTGAGCCAGAGTTCTTGACCAACCGTAGTACAGTAGAGGACACACTGTGTGTCCCCTGAGCCAGAGTTCTTGACCAACCGTAGTACAGTAGAGGACACACTGGATGTCCCCTGAGCCAGAGTTCTTGACCAACCGTAGTACAGTAGAGGACACACTGTGTGTCCCCTGAGCCAGAGTTCTTGACCAACCGTAGTACAGTAGAGGACACACTGTGTGTCCCCTGAGCCAGAGTTCTTGACCAACCGTAGTACAGTAGAGGACACACTGGATGTCCCCTGAGCCAGAGTTCTTGACCAACCGTAGTACAGTAGAGGACACACTGTGTGTCCCCTGAGCCAGAGTTCTTGACCAACCATAGTACAGTAGAGGACACACTGGGTGTCCCCTGAGCCAGAGTTCTTGACCAACCGTAGTACAGTAGAGGACACACTGGGTGTCCCCTGAGCCAGAGTTCTTGACCAACCGTAGTACAGTAGAGGACACACTGGGTGTCCCCTGAGCCAGAGTCCTTGACCAACCGTAGTACAGTAGAGGACACGCTGTGTGTCCCCTGAGCCAGAGTCCTTGACCAACCGTAGTACAGTAGAGGACACACTGGGTGTCCCCTGAGCCAGAGTTCTTGACCAACCGTAGTACAGTAGAGGACACACTGAGTGTCCCCTGAGCCAGAGTTCTTGACCAACCGTAGTACAGTAGAGGACACACTGGGTGTCCCCTGAGCCAGAGTTCTTGACCAACCGTAGTACAGTAGAGGACACACTGTGTGTCCCCTGAGCCAGAGTTCTTGACCAACCGTAGTACAGTAGAGGACACACTGTGTGTCCCCTGAGCCAGAGTTCTTGACCAACCGTAGTACAGTAGAGGACACACTGGATGTCCCCTGAGCCAGAGTTCTTGACCAACCGTAGTACAGTAGAGGACACACTGGGTGTCCCCTGAGCCAGAGTTCTTGACCAACCGTAGTACAGTAGAGGACACACTGTGTGTCCCCTGAGCCAGAGTTCTTGACCAACCGTAGTACAGTAGAGGACACACTGGGTGTCCCCTGAGCCAGAGTTCTTGACCAACCGTAGTACAGTAGAGGACACACTGTGTGTCCCCTGAGTCAGAGTTCTTGACCAACCGTAGTACAGTAGAGGACACACTGGGTGTCCCCTGAGCCAGAGTTCTTGACCAACCGTAGTACAGTAGAGGACACACTGGGTGTCCCCTGAGCCAGAGTTCTTGACCAACCGTAGTACAGTAGAGGACACACTGGGTGTCCCCTGAGCCAGAGTTCTTGACCAACCGTAGTACAGTAGAGGACACACTGGGTGTCCCCTGAGCCAGAGTTCTTGACCAACCGTAGTACAGTAGAGGACACACTGGGTGTCCCCTGAGCCAGAGTTCTTGACCAACCGTAGTACAGTAGAGGACACACTGGGTGTCCCCTGAGCCAGAGTTCTTGACCAACCGTAGTACAGTAGAGGACACACTGGGTGTCCCCTGAGCCAGAGTTCTTGACCAACCGTAGTACAGTAGAGGACACACTGTGTGTCCCCTGAGCCAGAGTTCTTGACCAACTGTAGTACAGTAGAGGACACACTGGGTGTCCTCTTTGAAAACAAAGCAGAATGTTTTTTCATCCTGTGTTTCGCTTGGACGTCACCTATTACTGGTCAGATACGATGTCCTGTTCATGTTATTTTTTGTTGCCCGTGTGTCCCGTGAGACAGTGGCCTGGCGAGGCTTGAGAGGGTGCACGTGAATATCGACGGACCGGCCAAGCGACTCCGGGCCCCATGGAAAGGTCATGAGCAGGGGACAAACACTGCAGCTAGAGTAGGCCTCACAGGGACAAACACTGCAGCTAGAGTAGGCCTCACAGGGATAAGCACTGCAGCTAGAGTAGGCCTCACAGGGATAAACACTGCAGCTAGAGTAGGCCTCACAGGGATAAACACTGCAGCTAGAGTAGGCCTCACAGGGATAAACACTGCAGCTAGAGTAGGCCTCACAGGGACAAACACTGCAGCTAGAGTAGTCCTCACAGGGATAAACACTGCAGCTAGAGTAGGCCTCACAGGGACAAACACTGCAGCTAGAGTAGGCCTCACAGGGACAAACACTGCAGCTAGAGTAGGCCTCACAGGGATAAACACTGCAGCTAGAGTAGGCCTCACAGGGACAAACACTGCAGCTAGAGTAGGCCTCACAGGGACAAACACTGCAGCTAGAGTAGGCCTCACAGGGATAAACACTGCAGCTAGAGTAGCCCTCACAGGGATAAACACTGTAGCTAGAGTAGGCCTCACAGGGATAAACACTGCAGCTAGAGTAGGCCTCACAGGGATAAACACTGCATCTAGAGTAGGCCTCACAGGGACAAACACTGCAGCTAGAGTAGGCCTCACAGGGATAAACACTGCAGCTAGAGTAGGCCTCACAGGGATAAACACTGCAGCTAGAGTAGGCCTCACAGGGATAAACACTGCAGCTAGAGTAGGCCTCACTGGGATAAACACTGCAGCTAGAGTAGGCCTCACAGGGACAAACACTGCAGCTAGAGTAGGCCTCACAGGGATAAACACTGCAGCTAGAGTAGGCCTCACAGGGATAAACACTGCAGCTAGAGTAGGCCTCACAGGGATAAACACTGCAGCTAGAGTAGGCCTCACAGGAATAAACACTGCAGCTAGAGTAGGCCTCACAGGGATAAACACTGCAGCTAGAGTAGGCCTCACAGGGACAAACACTGCAGCTAGAGTAGGCCTCACAGGGATAAACACTGCAGCTAGAGTAGGCCTCACAGGGATAAACACTGCAGCTAGAGTAGGCCTCACAGGGATAAACACTGCAGCTAGAGTAGGCCTCACAGGGATAAACACTGCAGCTAGAGTAGGCCTCACAGGGATAAACACTGCAGCTAGAGTAGGCCTCACAGGGACAAACACTGCAGCTAGAGTAGGCCTCACAAGGACAAACACTGCAGCTAGAGTAGGCCTCACAGGGACAAACACTGCAGCTAGAGTAGGCCTCACAGGGACAAACACTGCAGCTAGAGTAGGCCTCACAGGGATAAACACTGCAGCTAGAGTAGGCCTCACAGGGACAAACACTGCAGCTAGAGTAGGCCTCACAGGGACAAACACTGCAGCTAGAGTAGGCCTCACAGGGACAAACACTGCAGCTAGAGTAGGCCTCACAGGGATAAACACTGCAGCTAGAGTAGGCCTCACAGGGATAAACACTGCAGCTAGAGTAGGCCTCACAGGGATAAACACTGCAGCTAGAGTAGGCCTCACAGGGATAAACACTGCAGCTAGAGTAGGCCTCACAGGGATAAACACTGCAGCTAGAGTAGGCCTCACAGGGATAAACACTGCAGCTAGAGTAGGCCTCACAGGGATAAACACTGCAGCTAGAGTAGGCCTCACAGGGATAAACACTGCAGCTAGAGTAGGCCTCACAGGGATAAACACTGCAGCTAGAGTAGGCCTCACAGGGATAAACACTGCAGCTAGAGTAGGCCTCACAGGGACAAACGGCAATGCAGTGTAGAGCGACGTTTTAGTCGTTTAGCAGACGCTCTTATCCAGAGCAACTTACAGTACTGAGTGCAGACTTTTTCAATGCTTTTTTTCATACTGGTCCCCCGTGGGAATCAAACCCACAACCCTGGCGTTGCTAACACCATTCGCTACCAGCTGAGCCGCACGGGGACCGAGCCCTCGAACGACATGTCGACCCTACGAAAAGGTCGAAAACGACAGGCTGTTACAGAATAAAGGCTAATATAACTGTGTGGAATGAACATTGGACTGTGTTTGTATGTCAGCGTGTTTGTGCGTTGACCCTGCTCCGTTGCGTTGACCCTGCTCCGTTGCGTTGACCCTGCTCCGTTGCGCTGACCCTGCTCCGTTGCGTTGACCCTGCTCCGTTGCGTTGACCCTGCTCCATTGCGTTGACCCTGCTCCGTTGCGTTGACCCTGCTCCGTTGCAGAGCTTGGCGGACCTAAGACTAGCCTCTCAGTCCAGGCAACATGTATATGGATTTCCTGGTGGCGATGGTTTGTGTCTCCAATAGACGGCACAGGGAGGTTCAAATGGATCGCTCAAATGCTAAGAGATCTCTTGCCTTTGGTTAAACCATGTCAATTTCACCTCGATATGTTTGAGGTGGTGAGTGAAATACGACTTGAATTCGAAACCCAATTGTACAAATATTGATGCAGTCCTACTCCACATACTGGGGGGAAAGCAGTCTCAATGCCTCCATCCTTCATGAGAGCCAGGCTGCCTGGTCAAAACGAATTTGGCAGTTGCATTTGTGTGGAGACAAAGTGAATGCCTCCAGGGTGAAACTGTGCCGCAGCATGGCTCAGGATTAGAACCCAAATGGCCTCTGGTTATACGACTGGAGCCAACCAGGGGTATCAATGACATGGGAGCAGACTAAGTACAACATGCATATCCAAGCAGGCAAAGTGCAGCAATACTGGCTGCGATACTGTGGGTCCATTTCGTTGATGTTGTTACTGCCGTTCTGTAAATTACCATGCATAGGCGGCGGGTGAGTTTCAAGTTTGGGGAGGCGAGTTCCCCCAAAAAATATTCACCTTTATAATAATGTGTACCGCGCATCAACGCATTTCAAGACTTATGTAATGTGATGAGTAGATTCTTGTAGTCATAATTTAGGCTAAAAATATAACTCAATCCCTGTTAGGCAACAACAAAAAAAGATGCGTGGCTGAGCGCGTATAACCGTATAGAGTAGGCCTCGGCTATAGGGTATATCAGATACATTTCTCCTTTCTTTGCTTTCTTTTATAAACACATTTCAAGGTTTTTTGCATTTTTCTACACTGTACTGCAGTTTATCCCTGTGAGGCCTACTCTACGCTATTACAACTGGAGACACGGGCAAAACCTTTTTGAAATACTACAAATGACATGGTAGCCTGCACTACTCTGCTGACACGGACAAACAGACCAACTAAAAACCCAGATTAGAGTCTTATCATTGGCGCCTTATTTACCGCCATAGCCATTTGCATTCCAAACTATCGCTTCCCGCGATTGTATTTTTTTGAAATATTGCGATATGACTGGCTGGGCCTATGTAGCTTTCGCTTGACTGTAGTAACTCGTTAATCGTATGCTTGGTACTTGCCTCGCACGCTGCCCAGAATGTGCACGCTGCCCAGAATGTGCACTCTGTCGTCTTTCCTTCCGACTGTAGGCAATGCGATAGAAAACAATCCACTTTTTATTTTTTAAAGAAGCTAATGAGCCTCTGTGTCCAAATCATGCTGTAGACGCCTATTTTGAATCCTTAAATGTATTTCTGTATAGACAGTAGTGGGCTAATTATACTATATAATTTTGGCAACTTAATTCAGTTTACTTTAGGGAAAGCTTCCCCTAGCCTACACAATTAACAGCAGTGCTGTATACTGTACTTGTATCCCAGTGTAGTGTTTTGTGAGATGGGTTCGTGTTCTTGACTGACTTATGGTTTCTCTTTAGAGTGTCAGAACAGGAATATGTGACAGAAAGAAAGACCCATGAGGGACATCAAGACATGAAGAATATCCTGCCAGCAAGATAACAACAAAATAGCTTCTTCTCCCAGTCATCTCTTTCACTCCTTCACCCTTTTCGTCGACTTTACTTCTCTCTTTCTCACGCCATTAATCCTCTGCCCGTCTCACTCCATTTTCCTCGCCATCTTCCCCTTTTATTGCCCTCACTCTCTCAACTCTTCTTTCCCCCACTATCCTGTCTGCTAGTTTATTCCCATCCCTCTGCCCTTGCCCTCATTCCTGTCTCGCTCTTGTCATTTTCTCTCTTTCTTGCCTCCTTCCTTCCCTCTTATCTCCATCCCCTCCCCCACATCTCCTCCGACTCTCTGTCCCTTCCTTCTGTCCCTCTCCCTTCTGTCCCTCTCCCTTCTGTCCCTCTCCCTTCTGTCCCTTCCTTCTGTCCCTCTCCCTTCTGTCCCTCTCCTTTCTGTCCCTTCCTTCTCTCCCTCTCCCTTCTGTCCCTCCCTTCTGTCCCTCTCCCTTCTGTCCCTTCCTTCTGTCCCTCTCCCTTCTGTCCCTCCCTTCTGTCCCTCTCCCTTCTGTCCCTCTCCCTTCTGTTCCTTCCTTCTGTCCCTCTCCCTTCTGTCCCTTCCTTCTGTCCCTCTCCCTTCTGTCCCTCCCTTCTGTCCCTCTCCCTTCTGTCCCTCTCCCTTCTGTCCCTCTCCCTTCTGTCCCTCTCCCTTCTGTCCCTTCCTTCTGTCCCTCTCCCTTCTGTCCCTTCCTTCTGTCCCTCTCCCTTCTGTCCCTCTCCCTTCTGTCCCTTCCTTCTGTCCCTATCCCTTCTGTCCCTCTCCCTTCTGTCCCTTCCTTCTGTCCCTCTCCCTTCTGTCCCTTCCTTCTGTCCCTCTCCCTTCTGTCCCTCTCCCTTCTGTCCCTCTCCCTCTGTCCCTCTCCCTTCTGTCCCTTCCTTCTGTCCCTCTCCCTTCTGTCCCTTCCTTCTGTCCCTCTCCCTTCTGTCCCTTCCTTCTGTCCCTCTCCCTTCTGTCCCTCTCCCTTCTGTCCCTTCCTTCTGTCCCTCTCCCTTCTGTCCCTATCCCTTCTGTCCCTATCCCTTCTGTCCCTCTCCCTTCTGTCCCTTCCTTCTGTCCCTCTCCCTTCTGTCCCTTCCTTCTGTCCCTCTCCCTTCTGTCCCTCTCCCTTCTGTCCCTTCCTTCTGTCCCTCTCCCTTCTGTCCCTATCCCTTCTGTCCCTATCCCTTCTGTCCCTCTCCCTTCCTTCTGTCCCTTCCTTCTGTCCCTTCCTTCTGTCCCTTCCTTCTGTCCCTCTCCCTTCTGTCCCTCTCCCTTCTGTCCCTCTCCCTTCTGTCCCTTCCTTCTGTCCCTATCCCTTCTGTCCCCCTCCCTTCTGTCCCTCTCCCTTAAAGACGTCCGTATGCTTCCCATCCGAAACAGTGTGTGCATAAATTATTACCCTTTTTTTTTCCTGAGGCAAGCCGAAGCTCTGTAACCGAAGTCTATGCCCCTTCGTCAACAGTAGGAATTCTTCAAGGAAGTGTTTGTTGTCATTCAACAAGAGACGTTTCGTTTTCATGCAACTTTTTTGACTTGAGAAATACTGCACCAAAAAGCTTTGATAGATTTTGAGCGACTAATACATCCTCTGCAAAAACATCTACATTAATTACAGAGTTCTTGAATTATCTTAGATTAATTCAGACTATTTTGAGGAAGTGTAATACTGGCTTTAATGTGCACAAAAAGCCGAAAAAACCCTTGCCATAGACCAAAACGAACAAAAACGTTGCAAAATGTCTTCATGATATATGCACAAACTGTTTCAGATGGGAGGCATGTGGAAGCCTTTACTCTCCCTCGCATACCCATCCCTCTCTCACTCTCTCTTGTGCTCTCATTCCCTCTCTCTTTTTTCTCTCCATCAAACCTCCCCAGTGTGGGTAGTCTGAGTTGATCCTAGGCGGCGACAGCTGGAATGGCAGACAGATATGGGAGGGGCAGGGGGGAGCGAGGGGTGAGGGGTGGAGATAAGGGGGTGACTAGGGGATGGCTGGGTGGTTACATGGGGTGGTGGGGGGGGGCTTTGTCAGCAGTGCTGTGATCTGCGGTGAAGTGGAAACGGAGTCCCTCAGACTGGCCCCGAGGGGCGGGGGCAGTGACTGTATCAAAGACCTCTATTGGAGTACAAGGATAATAGAGCCCTTCGCACTCTCACATTGGCTCACAGCCATGCCAATCATTCTACCTGGTTGGCTCACAGCCCCGTCTGTTACCTACACTTTTAGCCAGCCCAAAACCCTTGGCTCAGAAATCCCCCTTCCCACCATATAGAAATTCCAACAGAGAAAATCTGGCACCCTATTTCTTGAAGAATGTTTTTCTATCTGGAAATTCAACTGAGGTGGGCAATCGCAGGTAAAATATGCTCCAGTGTTCTGCACTGTTAGACTTGTAGAACCAGCAGGTAGCAGTGTGGGGAGCTGGAAGGGATGCCAGGGGGCAGTGGGCTGTGGGGGGCTGTATAGTGGTTACTCTGGGGGGGTTCGTTGGAGGCAACAGCTGTTCCACCCTGCAGGCTACACCTGTTCCTCTGTGGAGAGAAAGAGAGAGAGAGAAGGAGTGGGAGGGTAGAGAGGGAGGGAGGGAGGGGTGGAGGGCTGAGAGAAAGGGAAAGGGAAAGGGGGGGTGGAGAGATTAACTAAGAGAAGGAGAGGGAGAGACTTGTCATTGAATTTTTATTTAACCTTTATTTAACCTTTCTAGGGAAGTCAATTAACAAATTATTATTTACAATGACGGCCTACCATTAAAATAAAAAATGTAGGCACCACAACACTTCATAAAACTGTCCAGTTTGAGTGTTTCTCTGCAGTTCGTTCCAGTCACTAGCTGCAGCGAACTGAAAAGAAGAGAGACCCAGGAATGTGTGCTTTGGGGACCTTTCACAGAATGTGACTGGCAGAATGGGTGTCGTATGTGGAGGATGAGGGTTGCAGTAGGTATCTCAGACATGACCTTTGTTTTTTCAGAACAAAGTTAACTTCTTGCGTCGAGCCATCCCGGATCCGGGATCGTGAATACAGCCTCAAGCTCATTACCATAACGCAACGTTAATTATTCATGAAAATAAAATAAAATAAATATGCTAGCTCTCAAGCTTAGCCTTTTGTTAACAACACTGTCATCTCAGATTTTCAAAAATATGCTTCTCAACCATAGCAAAACAAGCATTTGTGTAACAGCATTTAGCGTTAGCATTCAGCAGGCAACATTTTCACAAAAACCAGAAAACCATTCAAATAAAATAATTTACCTTTGAAGAACTTCTGATGTTTTCAATGAGGAGACTCTCAGTTAGATAGCAAATGTTCAGTTTTTCCTGAAAGATTATTTGTTTAGGAGAAATCGCTCCATTTTGTGCGTCACGTTTAGCTAAGAAAAAAAAAATGTATCCAGGATTGTGTAAATCTATCAGCAAGCTCATTAGCATAACACAACGTTAACTATTCATGAAAATCGCAAATTAAATGAAATCAATATGCTAGCTCTCAAGCTTAGCCTTTTGTTAACAACACTGTCATCTCAGATTTTCAAAAATATGCTTCTCAACCATAGCAAAACAAGCATTTGTGTAACAGTATTGATAGCTAGCGTTAGCATTTAGTGTTAGCATTTTTGCGTTAGCATTCAGCAGGCAACATTTTCACAAAAACCAGAAAACCATTCAAATAAAATCATTTACCTTTGAAGAACTTCTGATGTTTTCAATGAGGAGACTCTCAGTTAGATAGCAAATGTTCAGTTTTTCCTGAAAGATTATTTGTGAAGGAGAAATTGGTCCGTTTTCTGCGTCATGTTTGGCTACCAAAAAAAACCCGAAAATTCATTCATCCAAACGCCAAACTTTCTTCCACATTAACTCCATAATATCGACTGAAACATGGTAAACGTTGTTTAGAATCAATCCTCAAGGTGTTTTTCACATATCTCTTCATGATATATCATTCCTGGAAGTCTCCTCTCTGTCTCAATCACATGGATGAATGCGAGCAGCTTGGAGATTACGCAACAATTTCAACAAAGGACACCGGGCGGACACGTGGTAAATGTAGTCTCTTATGGCCAATCTTCCAATGATATGCCTACAAATACGTCACAATGCTGCAGACAACTTGGAGAAACGATAGAAAGGGCAGGCTAATTCGTGGCGCTTTCACAGCCATATAAGGAGACAATGAAAAACAGAGCATCAAAAATCCTGCTCATTTCCTGTTTGAAGTTTCATCTTGGTTTCGCCTGTAGCATCAGTTCTGGGGCACTCACATATAATATCTTTGCAGTTTTGGAAACGTCAGAGTGTTTTCTTTCCAAAGCTGCCAATTATATGCATAGTCGAGCATCTTTTCGTGACAAAATATTGCGCTTAAAACGGGCACGTTTTTTTATCCAATAATGACATAGCGCCCCCATAGGTTGAAGAGGTTAAGGGCAGAGAAAGCTTGTTGGACACTAAGAAAGCTTTTTTGTAGAGCATTTAAGACAAAATCATCTGCATATAAATGGATGTGAGAGCTTCCTACTGCCTGAGCTACACTATATATACAAAAGTATGTGGACACCTCATCAAATTGGTGGATTCGGCTATGTCAGCCACACCCATTGCTGACAGGTGTATAGCATCGAACACACCGCCATGCAATCTCCATAGACAAACATTGGCAGTAGAATGGACTTACTGAGCAAAAGCACCACAAACGATTATGTTAGATCACCACCAACTCACAGGAAAAAACAGCCATTTTTTCCAGCCAAAGAGAGGTGTCACAAAAAGCACAAATAGAGATCACTAACCTTTGATGATCTTCATCAGATGACACTCATAGGACTTGTTGTTTTGTTCAATAAAGTGCATATTTATGTTACGTTCAGTAGTTCTAAAACATGTGGTGATTGTGCAGAGAGCCACATCTATTTACAGAAAATTCAAGTGTTATACATGGAATTAGAGATATACTTCTCCTTAATGCAACCGCTGTGTCAGATTTTTTTTTTTTAATACGTAAAAAGCAAAGCATGCAATAATCTGAGTACAGCGTTCAGCCAACAAAGCAGCCAAAAAAGATATCCGCCATATTGGGTAGTCAACATTAGTCAGAAATAGCATTATAAATATTTACTTACCTTTGATGATCTTCATCAGAATGCACTCCCAGGAATCGTAGATCCACAATAAATGTTTGTTTTGTTCGATAATGTCCATCATTTATGTCTAAATAGCTTCTTTTGTTTGGGCGTTTGGTAAACAAATCCAAAAGCTCGTTCAGGTCCAGCCGAACGTCGGACGAAAAGTTCAAAAAGTTCTGTTACATTCCGTAGAAACATGCTAAACTAAGTATAGAATCAATCTTTAGGATGTTTTTATTATAAATCTTCAATAATGTTCCAACCGGAGAATTCCTATGTCTGTAGAAAAGCAATGGAATGAGAGCTAACTCTCTCGTGACCGCGCCTCAGAGCCTGTGGCACTCTGTCAGACACCTGACTCATTCCTCTCTCATTCGGTCCCACTTCACAGTAGACGCCTGAAACAACGTTCTAAAGACTGTTGACATCTAGTGGAAGCCTTAGGAAGTGCAACATAACCAATATCCCACTGTATCTACAATAGGGGCTGAGTTTAAAAACTACAACCCTCAGATTTCCCACTTCCTGTTTGGATTTTTCTCAGGTTTTTGCCTGCCATATGAGTTCTGTTATACTCACAGACATCATTCAAACAGTTTTAGAAACTTCAGACTGTTTTCTATCCAATACTACTTATAATATGCATATATTAGCATCTGGGACAGAGTAGCAGGCAGTTTACTCTTGACACCTTATTCATCCAAGCTACTCAATACTGCCACCCTGTCACCAAGAAGTTAACACGACAACATACTACATACATACTACATTCTAGACGATTCTGGGCTTCCAACTTTGTGGCAAGAGTTTGGGGAAGGCCCTTTACTGTTTCACAAAGTGAGGTCATAACAGAAATGGTTTGTCGAGATCAGTGTGGAAGAACTTGACTGGCCTGTACAGAGCCCTGACTTCAACCCCATCAAACAACTTTGGGATGAATTGAAAGAGGAATGCCCTATAAATTGTCAAAGACTCCAGCCACGGCCTCCCGGGTGGCACAGTGGTTAAGGGCGCTGTACTGCAGCGCCAGCTGTGCCATTAGAGACCCTGGGTTCGCGCCCAGGCTCTGTCGTAACCGGCCGCGACCGGGAGGTCTGTTGGGCGACGCACAATTGGCCTAGCGTCGTCCGGGTTAGGGAGGGCTTGGTCGGTAGGGATGTCCTTGTCTCATTGCACACCAGCGACTCCTGTGGCGGGCCGGGCGCAGTGCGCGCTAACCAAGGTTGCCAGGTGCACGGTGTTTCCTCCGACACATTGGTGCGGCTGGCTTCCGGGTTGGATGCGCGCTGTGTTAAGAAGCAGTGCGGCTAGGTTGGGTTGTGTATCGGAGGATGCATGACTTTCAACCTTCGTCTCTCCCGAGCCCGTACGGGAGTTGTAGCGATGAGACAAGATAGTAGCTACTAAAACAATTGGACACTACAAAATTGGGGAGAAAAAAGGGGTAAAATTTTTTCAAAAAATAAGAAAAAAAAAGACTCCAGCCACCCTAGTCATAGACTGTTCTCTCTGCTACCGCACGGCAAGCGGTACTGGAGCACCAAGTCTAGATCCAAAAGACTCCATAACAGCTTCTACTGCCAAGCCATAAGACCAAATGGCTACCAGGACTATTTCCATTGACCCCCCCCACCCCTTCTTTCACGCTGTTGCTACTCAATGTGTATTATCTATGCATAGTCACTTTACTAACACCTACACTACCGATCAAAAGTTTCAGATCCCCTACTTTATCTTTGTTTTGACTATTTTCTACATTGTAGAATAATAGTGAAGACATCAAAACTATGAAATAACACATATGGAATCATGTAGTAAACTGAGGTTCTTCAAATAGCCACCCTTTGCCTTGATGACATCTTTGCACACTCTTGGCATTCTCTCAACCAGCTGAGGTAGACACCTGGAATGCATTTCAATTAACAATATGGAACACAAAAACCATCAAGCGCTAGATGAAACTGGCTCTCATGAGGACCGCCACAGGAATGGAAGACCCAGAGCTACCTCTGCTGCAGAGGATAAGTTCATTAGAGTTACCAGCCTCAGAAATTGCAGCCCAAGTAAATGCTTCACAGAGTTCAAGTAACAGACACATCTCAACATCAACTGTTCAGAGGAGACTGTGTGAATCAGGCCTTCATGGTCGAATTTCTGCAAAGAAACCACTACTAAAGGACACCAATAAGAAGAAGAGATTTGCTTGGGTCAAGAAACACGAGCAGTGGACATCAAACCGGTGAAAATGTGTCCTTTGGTCTGGAGTCGAAATTTGAGATTTTTGGTTCCAACCGCTGTGGCTGAACGGATGATCTCCGCATGTGTATTTCTCACCGTAAAGCATGGAGGAGGAGGTGTTATGGTGTGGTGGTGCTTTGCTGGTGACACTGTCTGTGATTTATTTAGTATTGAAGGCATACTTGACCAGCATGGCTACCAAGGCATTCTTCAGCGATACACCATCCCATCTGGTTTGTGCTTAGTGGGACTATCATTTGTTTTTCAACAGGACAATGACCCAACACACCTCCAGGCTGTGTAAGGGCTATTTTACCAATAAGGAGAGTGATGGAGTGCTGCCTCAGATGACCTAGCCTCCACAATCCCGACCTCAAACAAATTGAGATGGTTTGGGATAAGTCAGACCGCAGAGTGAAGGAAAAGCAGCCAACAAGTGCTCAGCATATGTGGGAATTCCTTCAAGACCTTTGGAAAAGCATTCCAGGTGAAGCTGATTGAGAGAATGCCAAGAACTGTCTTCAAGGCAAATGGTGGCTATTTGAAGAATATCAAATATATTTTGATTTGTTTAACATTTTTTTGGTTACTACATGATTCCATATGTGTTATTTCATAGTTTTGATGTCTTCACTATTAATCTACAATGTAGAAAATAGTACAAATAAAGAAAAACCTTGAATGAGAAGGTGTTCTAAAACTTTTGGCCGGTAGTGTACCTGTACAGTACCAGTCAAAAGTTTGGACACACCTACGCATTCAAGGGTTTTTCTTTATTTTTATGATTTTCTATGAGCAGATGTCCACATACTTTTGGTCATCTAGTGTATGTTGGGAATGTAAATTGAGAAGAGTGTGGGGTCTTGGATCGTGCCTAGGGGTACTCCCTTGGTGACAGGAAGTGGCTGAAAAAGAGGATGTTCTGACTTTACACACTGCCAGGCCAAAGACCCCTCAGAGACACCAATACTCCTTAGCTAAGCCACAAGAATGGAATGGTCTATCGTATTAAAAGCTTTGCCTAAGTAAATAAAAATAGCAGCACAACATTGCTTAGAATCAAGGGCAATGGTGACATCATCTAGGACCTTTAAGGTTTCAGTGATACATTCAAAATCTGAGCGGAAACCAGATTGCATACCAGACGGAATACTATAGACATCAAGAAAGCCAGTCAGTTGATTATTTACACATTTTTCCAACACTTTTGATAAACAGGGCAAGATAGGAATTGGCCTATAACAGTTAGGATCAGCTTGAACTCCCCCTTTAAACAAAGGATGCAACGTGGCTGCCTTCCAATTCCTGGGAACCTCCCCAGAGAGGAGAGACCGGGTTAAAAGGTCAGAGATAGGCTTGGCGATGATAGAGGCTGCAACCTTAAAGAAGAAAGGATCTAAACCATCTGACCCAGATGTTTTTTTGGGGGGGGGTCAAAGTCTAAGGAGCTCCTTTAGCACCTCAGACTCTGTGACCGCCTGCAGGGAGAAGCTGTGTAGCAGAGCAGGGGAAAAAGAGTGAAATTATGGGAATGATGCAGACAATTCCATGGATAGAAGCCATAATCTTATCTGCAATATTAAAGCTGATCTACTATTTGCAAAAGAATAAATTAAAAGGAGACATGGCTGACTTAAATAGGAATCCTGACTTAATGAAGTGGTGGTTCAAAGAGCTCAGCCATACGCTCCTTGTCAGTAACAAGGACAGGAAGGGATGGGGACGAAGGTAGAAGTGAACGAGAGGTTGGAGGAAAAGAAAGTGAGGGTAGGGAATGATAGAAAGAGAGTAATGGAGGGATGATGACAGAGTAAGAGGGGGAAGAGGAGCATAGGGGTGTCCAGGTCAGTGAGGTCACTATGCTTGTTACTAAATGGGTTGTCAACTCTGCCTAGTTCTCCTAGGGTCATCTCTCTGTCTCAGTCTCAGCTCCTTAGCTTCCTGTCTGACAGAGCACGACCTCTGCCCTGGTTACCATAACAACTGAGGTTGATGACACTGCACATTAAAGTCACTCCACACTAAAGTCAAGTAGACTAACTGGTTAAGCTGTGTAGCACTCACAACTGTCAATCCCATTTAATAGTTACTCATACAGTTGAAGTTGGAAGTTTACCTTAGCCAAATACATTTAAACTCAGTTTTTCACCAGTTCTGACATTTAATCCTAGTAAAACTTCTCTGTTTTAGGTCAGTTAGGATCACCACTTTATTTTAAGAATGTGAAACCTCAGAATAATAGTAGAGAGAATGATTTATTTCAGCTTTTATTTTCTTTCATCACATTCCCAATGGGTCAGAAGTTTACATACACTCAACATACACATACACTGTTTGGTAGCATTGCCTTTAGATTGTTTAACTTAGGTCAAACATTTAGGGTAGCCTTCCACAAGCTTCCCACAATAAGTTGGGTGAATTTTTGGCCCATTTGTCCTGACAGAGCTGGTGTAACTGAGTCAGGTTTGTAGGCCTCCTTGCTCGCACACACTTTTTCAGTTCTGCACACAAATTTTCTATTGGATTGAGGTCAGGGCTTTGTGATGGCCACTCCAATACCTTGACTTAGTTGTCCTTAAGCCATTTTGCCTTAACTTTGGAAGTATGCTTGTGGTCATTGTCCATTTGGAAGACCCATTTGCGATCAAGTTTAACTTTCTGACTGATGTCTTGAGATGTTGCTTCAATAAATCCACATAATTGTCCTCCCTCATGATGCCATCTATTTTGTGAAGTCCACCAGTCCCTCCTGCAGCAAAGCACCCCCACAACATGATGCTGCCACCCCTGTGCTTCACGATTGGGATGGTGTTCTTTGGCTTGCAAGCCTCCCCCTTTTTCCTCCAAACATAACGATGGTCATTATGGCCAAACAGTTCTATTTTTGTTTCATCAGA